>NW_027311976.1:0-147357 GCF_040954645.1 Diabrotica undecimpunctata | reverse complement strand
TAATTGTATGCGGGTATTGTTGAAAAAAAAATTCGATATATCGTCTCACAAATACGTACATGTGTACCTGTCGTAAAAATACAAGAGTTAAATTTAGCAGGCTTCAGAGAAAAAATACAAAAAGCAATAGAAGGAGGGTTTACATTACAAAATTCTGCTGTTTTGGTTTGTTCTTGTCTCAGAAACAAAAAATGTAAACCACTTGCAAAGTCCTATAGAACATCAAAGAAAATTCTTGCTGCACTATTTAAAAATACAAGATATACCTTCTAAAAATTCAAAAAGCAAAAGCAGATATATCTGTCTACCAAGGACAAAAGTATTGAGACCAATTAAAAAAAAAACTTATTTATAATTTATTTAATATTTTTAGTACCAGTATAATAATGCGACACAAGTCAAATAACGAAAAAAAAATCAATTAGAGGTTAGAAAAAAAAAACGAAAGTAGAGTTTTATAGTGATTTGTATACAGTAAAAATAAAGGTTTCGAACATAGAAACGATCTTCGCTGACATACTATATTTACAAAAATATGATATTTAATAATATATTAGTATTTTCAAGTGAATCAGATTTAAATGCATGCCTGTACGGCATATAATATCTTTAAAACAAAAACAAATAGTTAATGGGCAATTATAGAACTAATTAATCAGAAGTTACAAATAAGAATCTTACATTACTGGAAATCCTTTATAAGAGAAGTTTCTGTTAAAACAATGCTTTAATTAACTTA
Organism: Diabrotica undecimpunctata; assembly: GCF_040954645.1. Taxonomy (NCBI): domain Eukaryota; kingdom Metazoa; phylum Arthropoda; class Insecta; order Coleoptera; family Chrysomelidae; genus Diabrotica; species Diabrotica undecimpunctata. Next base: position 146,618 of record NW_027311976.1, on the reverse strand, counting down.
AAAAATAATGGAAAATTCTTAGTGGTTGGCTGTACACTATAGTTTAAAAAAACCTAGAAGAAAGTGATAAACTTCTAGTGTAATTATTATAATTAATTAATAAAAAATATCAAAAGATTACATTTTTCACACGTTTTTGTTCTCATGGGACCATCATCAGTGATACCTAGCTGAAAGTAAGTAATTCCACTTTAATTTATTACAAAGCGTAAAATTTTGACTCTTAATAAGAAACATATGGCATGATAACCTACTTGTAAAATTTGCAAAAACACGCTTACAAACGGTTTAAAAGCCTTTAATTTACACATAAAATGATACTTAAACTTAAAATTAAATGACACAATGGGTCGGGGCAAAGCTACCAAAGATCAGGAAATGATATTAAATCAAACTGTTAAAATGTCCAAAAGGCAATGTTATTTTAAGATTATGGTTATTAAATAATTTATTAATTTTTAAGCATTATTTGAAAATATTGTGTGAGATCGAAGATATTAAGATGAAAGAGCAAACATAAAAAGATCTACCTAATGTAGATCTTTGTGTAAGTACAGTTCAATTTTAAGACAAGTATTTGTGGAAATCAAGGGTGATGAGGACGTTATATTTAATCGTCGTCATTATTAATTTAATATAACAATTTTACACTTTATTATGAGTTTTCATTCCTTTACTTCTTTTAAATTTGTACGAACACCACATTTATTTTTAAATAAAAGTACTGGCCTCAATAGCTTTGTTTAGCGGGTAAACAGTCAAAAACATAGTGCAACATTATTGTCTCTAGCCTGTAAAAAACATCGTGCAACAATCGCCGTTTACTACGTCTAACCTCCATGTCTTTTCTTTTAACTTGATATTCCAAATCATACTTTTCACCTCCCAACTTGTATAGTCTGTCATAATATGATTGGCATATACTGGTAAGTTGTTCTATACAAAAAATTAAGTTAAAATCGGAACTTTTCGTAGGTGTTATCGTACGTAATTTGTGTAGTATAAACCCAAAAATAAATAATATATGCTATTTAAGGATTGTTATCGCGAATGACTTAAAATTAGAGAGGTTCATTTAACGATACGTAGCTACATACTCTGCCAATTGTTATCACTTTGAGTGTGAACTTAACAAACTTTCCTAAAGTTATAAACATTGTAGAAATGTTTTTGTTTTATTGGTGACTTACAAACTAGTTTTAAATTAACCAATATTGTGTGTACTTAGACATAATACTTCAAATATTTTTCTTCAAATATCCTAATAATTGATTAATTACTATTAGTTCATGGCAATTGTATGAAAAAAGGATCATAAAAAGAAGTTAAAGTACATGGAGAACAGTCCGAAAGTTTTTTAGCCAATTAGTTTGGATTATCGAAACTGTCAATAAATAGACAGATCTTCATTGGTGGTAACATAAATTGGAAAACAGGGAGAATGACTACGTTATATCTTGATAACGATTAATATAATAAAGAAGATCTAAAGAAGGAGAAAGCTGGATGTAATGGAATCATTGGATATATATAAATATATATATATATAAATATATATATATATATATATATATATATGTATACATATATATATATATATATATATATATATATATATATATATATATATATATATATATATATATATATATATATATATATACAAGAATTACTGGATATTAATGACTGTTAATATAAACAAACAACACAGTTTATTAGGGTTGCAGTCAGAAGACTGCTGTGTTGTTTGTATATATATATATATATATATATATATATATATATATATATATATATAGGTCTATATGAAGAAGATATTGCGATAGCGATAATCGACAAAAATTACAATTAACAGCTAGCAATCCGCAGAAGTACAATAAAAATAGGAAGTAATATTGACAGGTAATTTGAAAATACGATTGTTACATATTTTAAGAGGTTCTAACTAATGCAATAAATTTTAAATGGATTTGAAATATAACAAATGAAAAAATTGCAAGATTCTCGTGATGTTTTTTAGTAAACCTTGCCTATCTGTGTTTTGTAAAATTTCATTAATAGTTCTACAAATAATAGATATCTGAAAGTGGAAGTACATAAAGTATAGTATTGTAAAATTTTCCATATCAGTATAGAAGAAAACAAAAATCTTTACCTTCATTTGCATCATCGACAAGTTTGGGTTTACCGCACCTTTCTTCAATGATACGCCTCCTTTCAGCTGCTTTGCGTTCTTGTTCTTTCTTTAATTCTTCAGCGGCTTTCTTTCTCAACAGTAACTAAAAAAGACACAAACATTAAAACACCATGCGAAATAAAAATTAGTTGAAAGTTCATAAGATATTATCAACTAAAGTAGGCTGCACATTAGTGCGGAAGCGAATGTATTGGAATGGAATGGAAACGAACGAATCGAAATCTAAATTATGAATCTGAGTCTATTAGAACGAAAGTGTATTAGATATTATTTATATAATAACATCCCTGACACTAGGCGTACACAAAAGTGGTAAGTTGGGAATCCTAAAGATTCCATCACGTTACGAACCATTCACGTTGTTCTGATTGGAGTTGGTGTATGATTTGTTAATGTATGTAAAAATGTAAAATGTCAAATGGCAAAGAATATAAAACAGTGAGCCTGTGCAAATAAATACAAACCAGTACCACGAAAATGAGCATCGCTACGTTAGTAATATTTAAACAACGTTGTAATAATAAGAGAAATAACATGAGATGTAATATTTTACATATCACAAGATAATTGATGTAAACCAATTAAAGGGAAGATAAATCATCGGAAAATTGAGCAACTGGGGAAAAAAATTACAATAACTAAAAAACAAGTGTTTAATAAGATCACCAATATATAATTTATTAGGCAGAGTTAGAATGTAGAAAAAGATATTCCCAAGAGATACAGGCAGTACACCTTAATATAAAAAATTTTCAATACAGATGAATAAGCAAAATACCTTTGAACAAAGTCATTTACTATTTGGATGGCAGTTCGTCAACATCAGCAATATTTCAAAAATAAAGTATCTTTCCAAATCTTAAATCGTGCTGTAGTTAACATTTATTTCAAAATCAACAATCAAATTCACCATAAATTATAAATAGATACTCACCCTAAGTTTCTTCTTTCTCTCAGGGGTCATGAAACCTTTCTTGGCCTTCTTGGCTTTTGAGGCCTCTTCCATACGAGCCCTGACCTCGGCCCTTTTGCGTTCAATTTCGGCCTGTTTCCTCTTCTTTTCCTATTTAGGTGTTTAAACAGTTCGATCAATAAATGCATTTTGGGGGTAAATATTTAAAATAGAAAACAGAACAAAATTCAGATCTGCTGATTAAAAGGAAAATTAAATTTTCACTTCTCAAAGAACAATATTTACAAGACTTGCAATGAAAGCTTCGGAGAAAGTTTATTTATTAGCAATAGTAAATTTTAGACTTATCCTTGACTTTTGTCTACAAATGCAAAAAATTGTGAAAAAACTAATAATATCGGAAATTGTAATTTCTGATATTATTAGTAGTTGACTATCGTGCATATTGATAATCGTCACAAATTATTTCGATCGAGACAATAATAGTTTCTAATTACTGTTGTCTTTCTCACTATTTCTAATTACTTTGTTAGCAAGACCTACTTGTATTTAGCTATATACCATAGTTATTCTATAAATATCAATAATGAACTTAAATATAAGAAAATGCTCTAAAACTTCTAGTTCTGTTTTCTATTTTTCTTTTCGGTTGTTTACGTGCCTCCTCCAGTTTCTTTCTCTGAAAAGTAAAACAAAACGATAATTAGTAAAGATGTAGGTACTTGGACGTAGTTGTGATAGTATTAACAGTGACGTAAACATGATACATTTGTGACAGTTTTTAATTAATATGAAACAAGTTAATTATACTTTTCTAACTCATAATTTAAATATTTTTATTACGCGTTAGTTAAAAAGTTTGTATTATTTAAAACTATTACAAAAAAAAAGAAAGAATAAAGAAGAGTTACTTCGAAAAGCAAAATAAATTTACAGTTATAGCATCAAAACCGAACGAATGTTTAAAATAAACGTAATGAAGAAAAATAGCAAAATAAAATTAATACAGGTATAATAAGACATATATTAAAAAAAGAAGAATAAAAATGGTAAAAATATTCCATAATATGTGATGCATTCGACCGTTACTTGATGGCAGTTTTGGCAGAGTGCATATTTCTCAATTCATCTATTTTTGATATACGTTTACACTTTATAGTCTTCAACTTAATAAGTTAAGAAGAGGAAAAACGTTTGTCTTAAGTTGGTCATTCAGAATTATGTCTGATTTTTTGTTAATTTCCACAGATTATAATAAATATAGCTAAGGGCTTTATTTTGAATGTGACGAATTTGAAATTGGACAATAAAATAATGATTATGGTTCAGAAAGTGAAATGCGTATGCAGAATCTGTTTTTCAATTATTGAAAGCCTGTTTGTGTTCTGCTATACGTTTGTTAAAATTTCTACTAGTTTGACCAATATAAGTTCTTGGGCAGTCGCCACATTTAAGCTTATATACACTACTGTGTAATTGCGTTTTCTTTTAGGTCTTGTAAATCGTTGTTTGCTCTGAAAACTGGTATTATTCATTTCTTTTATGTGTTTGGCTAGTTTTGTTGATATCTTGCCTCTATATATGTAAAACCCAGTACCTTCTGCTCGATAAAGTATACAGGCAAGAGATCAATAAAACTAGCTAAGCCCATAAAAAATAAAGAAATAACACCAGCTTTCAGGTCAAACAACAACTAAGGCCAATATATTAAGAACAACAAAAATCACTTAGTCAGTGGTTTATACAAACTTAAATGTGACGACTGTCCAAAAACTTACATTGGTCAAACTGGTGGTAATTTTAACAAACGTATAATAGAACAACAAAAGGGCTTTCAATAATAGAAACATATAGTTTACGTACGCACTTCACCTTCTAGACCATGATAATTCTTTTAATAATCAATTTCAAATTCTTCACATTCTATATAAAAAACTTAAGATATCTTTATTATAATCTATGAAAATTAACAAAGTAAAAAATATAGACAAAATTCTGATTGTGAAACTTCAGAAAATTAGTTCTCCCCTCCTCAACTTATTAAGTTGAAGACTATAAAGTGTAAACGCATTTTAAAAATAGATTACTTGAGAAAGTTGCTCTGCCGAAACAGATGTAGTAATAATTATAATAAATTTTGTGGAAGTGTTGAAAACAAAAGTTTTCAGTGATTTATTCCAAAACATACTTAAGCTATAAAAATTAGGATTTTAAAAACTCACGAATATATTGTCAGTAACAGGGATCAATGAAGTAGAATAGGTTAAATAATATTAAAAAATAATAATTGGTTTTACAAAGAAACCTAATATAACTAACGTTAAAGTTTAAATTTCAAGATTTTTATTGAAGTACATACATACATAAGTATATATGTACAGTTAGTCATATAACCAATTATTATGGCAAGCTCCTTTTCGAAAGTATCTTTTAAAGTGAAAATTATAACTAACTATTAATTTTTTTACATTTCGTTTAGATGATATTTTTAATATGTAAATACAAATGTAATATTTTTATCAAAACGACTTAAAACGAAACAAGTAAAAGTTAAAAAACAAGTGAACTAATGATTTTTTGGTGTTATTCTTTCTATACTACCATCTACAGCTACGGACTAACAACAAACCAAATGCACATTTATAAATGATACAGATATTACAAAGCAAATACGGAAACTCTTGTTAGCACATACCAAATCTACTTACACTAAAATACTTTATAACATTCTAAGTATAAATAATACTACAGCCCCTTTCTATAAGATGCTTTTACAGCAAAAACTGAGGCAAAAGACAGCTCAAGAAGCGTTTCTAACTATAGTAGAAATATATGTTTTTTTTATTTATAGTTTAAGCGCTTTCTATATATCTACTTGTCTTTTAAGTAGATTCCTTAAATATAAACTACAAGTTCAAATTAATTGTTATAGTTTTGTTTAGCCATGCAATGGATAATTACCTTTTAAACTCGAGAAAGGTGACTGCACATGATGTAATACTGAAAGAATAAAAGATGTACATTAGAAAAAATTATAAAGGTTTAAGAGGTTTGATTATATAAAAATATATTTTCTAGTATTCAGTGTTAAATATGATTTGTTATATATTTATGACCCCTTAAAACTCAACTAAAAACGCAACTGATTTACTGAACATATGTTCAAAATGATAGCTTATATACAATACAATGCTGTGAAAAAAACACAAACCATAAATTCAAAATAACTAAACGTAAAACAGATTTTTTTATTATTGTAAGTTGCATTTGAAAAATAAGGTAACAGCATTTGGAAAATAAGAAACCCTACTCTTGATAGCCTCTTTCGAAAACGATAAAGAAAAAAATGTCAAACAGAATTATAGGAGAAAATGTTTAACCTTAAATTAGTAAACATTATGAACCAAAAGTACTAATATTATCGGAAATGTAAAGTTTAATAGGGTATAAAGTATGGAAGCATGAAATCTAAAGGGATGTACTTAGTCTTTACCATATTTCTCCATGAGAAGGAGAGAAAGAAAGAGATTGGAAGAGAAAAATCCTATGAACAATCTTCGGAGGAATAAAGTTAGCGAGACGTGCTAATAAGGAAATATATAAATTAAAGGGTTAAATGGCGTACGTTTTAGAGTTATCAAAGAAAAGAAATATATATATATATATATATATATATATATATATATATATATATATATTTATATATATATTATTTATATATAAATATATATAAATAATATATATAAATATATGTAAAAATAGACATTACAATTTTTAGTGAATTATAATTATATACTATTGCAATGAAAAGGTTTATATTTAAGTTTTACGAAAAACTGAAAATTAAACAAATCTCCCAACTTCAAAAAACAAATGAAAAATTTATAAAAATGATGGACTCCGATACCGCATAAATCCTTCAAGCATAACCGTTTGCATTCGCATAAATCGATTATTCCGTTCTGGATATAAATTCTGGAATATTTTGCAACTCTAAATCCAAATTAATCAGCTGCACATGAGGGCTAGTTTTGTGACTGCTTCCATCAAATTCTTGCTCAGAACCGTTTTGATCCACCACCAAATGATTCCATTAAAGGGATAATGCAAATCGCAATCTCTTTGACCTCTTTGACCTCTTTGACCTACTTTATTGTGGCCGTCTGGATATTTTAGATTTACTTTTGGTAAATCCATGAGTAAAACTCTCGTCCTGTCCATGCACTGACGAATCTTAATCTGTATTATTTTTATTATAATGTACGCAAATAACCAATGACAGGTCTTTTACTAGCTAAGAATTGTTTTATTGTTCTTTAACCGTTACATTAGAAATTATGACATTTGGGACAGTTGCATGATGACTACTTAGCTCTTTATTGTGAAATTTTCGATTTAATTAATACCTGTTGTCGTAGAAAGAAACCAAGCATGTACTATGTACTAACTATGTTTTCAGACGTGTGATAAATATATATTAAAAAAGAAATTTTAAAAATCATCAATAAATATATTAAACCACTACTTGATAGCAAACTTTCCAAGGAAGAAGTGCTTCAGATTTAGGAAAGAACAATTCAATTCAACTCCCATTTCTACTAATTTTCTTCACTTGACTTCGTGTCCTAGATTTCTCTAAATTTTTGGTATCTGATTGTAATGTCATATTTCTGTACTTCGCGTATGGTACTGATTTGTGTTTAATTTTAATTTTACGTCCTTTTTGGTTGTTACAAACTTTTAATGCTTTCATTGTGTTTACCTCTGTTTGTGTTAACATTATAGATATTTATAATTAGTTAAATTTATTTATATGGATACAGAGTATAGTGTTTAAAAAGAAAATCCACAATATCTGCACTACACTAATAGAAGAAAACATATCTGCTGCTGAAATCAACAATGCAGAATAACCGAAAGAATAATTCAAATAAAATATGCAAATATTAATGAAAATATACGAGAATTAAAATAATTTATAAAAAAAGAGGAACTATTTAAAAACTACAATATTGGCAATGGTTTCTTATTCTCTCTTCTTTATTTTAGGCGAATCACATGTTAAAACTTGATACACCTGCATGGATGTACAGGTTGTCTGAAGAAGTTAGACAATGTTTTAACATATAAATTCCTAATTACTACATAATGTAACTTTATATGAAAACGAACAAAGACATAATATAAAAAGACGGCTAAAAAATAAAAGTAGCAAAATGAAATAATGAAAGGTGGTGTAGGATAATCAAATAAACTGGAACATATTACCGGTAGAGATTTTCTCATTATGGATGAATTTGAGGTTTAAAATAAAAGTAGGACAATTAGGGATAAAAAGAAATTCTTTCAAAAGATAAATATATAAATAGTTTTTAAAAATGTCAAAATTTTATCTATGCTGACTAAAATGATGTAAATTGTTTAAATATTTACAAAATATTTTCCGATCATATACAAAATATTTTGAATACATACCTAACCTCATCGTCCGCCATGTTGGAAGTTTTTGTAGTTGTTCTGAAAAACGTACAAAATTGAATTAGTAAAATTACTAAATAAAAATGCAAATAAAATAATAGAATTAAATCAAAAGAGCACGACACTGGATTATTTTTATACAATCTATTTTTATACAATGGCGTGCGCGTATCATTTGAGTTAAAAATAGCAAGTTTTGGCCCAAATCCAAAATAGCTGTACTCTGTTTTCCCATCGCCGAATTTGGTTTCCCGTATGTAAGACGTTTACTATCGAATTACTTAATAATTCTCAAAAAATTTATGTTTTATAATATAATAAAACTTTAATTATTTCTTGATTAGCAGATAATATATTTAAAACCTTAAAATCAATCTGAAGCCTCAAGTTTTTTATAAAATATCTTACAATTTTATGATATTCCTATTACTAATAGGTATTTCTTCTTGTTATATTCTTTACTAACGGTCATTGTTCACTTCCCTAAAAATCTTTACATTTTCAGAATGACTTAAGCGAAACTATTAACAAATATTTTTCCTTAACGTTTTTTGTGTGTGATTTTGATTATTATACAGAGTACCATTAACATTCTAATTTGTTTCTAAATTATTTAAAAAAATTGTATCCTTTTAGTTATTTTGTTTGAATATATTTTATTATTGAGTTATTTTATTAGGTTATACAGATATTCTTCTGGTAAAACTTTTAATTTTCTTAATTTGTGCCTCGAAAATCAATACACTCATCAATAACTTTCTTTTTAAAGTAGTTACCCCAATTTAATTTCCAATATAGTAGTCCCTTCAGAAATAAGACGATTATAACATCTAAATTTATGGAGTAAGTTTATAAAAGATTTTTAATAATTTATATTTGAACGAGTTTTGAAAGAGTTTGAAAGAGTTATTGAAAAAAAAAGAGGACAGAATATGATAAGGATTAGAATAAACTATAAAGGTAATCTATACAGTGATGTACCAACAAATGGAGTCTACATGTTCCAGTGAATATGCAAGAGAAGTTAAAAGAGCGTATCTCTATTTTAAATGTATAAGAGCCAAAATTTATCGGAATCTTGGCCTTGAAATTAACATCATAATAAAAGACAAAAAAATATAAAATCAAAACAAATTGGAATGTAATGGAATATCTGTTCAAATTAACTCCCCTAAAGAAACCGAAATTCCCGTTTTGTTTTCTATAACTTTGTCATCAATCGTAACGTTAAACAAAATACCAAAAACCGAATCAGAGTTGTATAAAATAGAATATAATAGAATAAATTGTATCAATGAAAAACAAAGCTTTTGGAAGATTAATATAATATAACGGTAAAATTTCAAGAAAAGAGGATCAGAAGAGGCCTTATATATTGGTTCTTATACATACATACCTACGTGTAAAATAACTATTAAAATTTTTTGTAATAAAACAAAAAACAAAAATTTTATAATGGAAATTGGGAAATTCAGTAACAAATAAAATAAGTGTTTCTTCTTCTTCCTGTGCTGTTTCCACAGTTGAAGATTACCAATTACCCTGAAGAACGTCTTCTGTTGCTTGTAAGCTTTTAGAAGTGTAGAATAGACTACTATCTGTGTTTTTTTTAATTGTAGGGTTTACATTAAAGCTATTTTCATTTTACTTTCTGTAATTAATATCGACATGTATTATTTTTCATATCTCAAAACATGTCCCAAGTAACTTATTTTTTGTGTTTTATATAGATGATTGATAAAACCAGACCTTAAAGGCTTCTAGTTTATTTAAGCTTATGATATTTAGTGTTGTATTTAGCATGTCTCGACTCCATAAAGAAATATTGACCGTATATGCATATGTACTCCACCTAAGGTAACTGTTGATGTAAATACGATGATAGATGTAAATAAGAAAGACACTTGACTAGAAATGCCTCAATCGTCGTGACTATTGTTTAACAAATATGCCATGCGTTTAAAAGTAATGATTCTTAGTGTTATTAACAAGCATCTAGGCAAATCTTCAAAGATAGAAATAAAAAGCATAAATACACGAGAGGTAATTTAAATGTATTATAAATGTAAACGAATTTTATAAACCTCCTACGCTATTCTAAAAAAGTTTAAAATTCCGGCATTGCTTCACCTCTTAGCTAAGATTTAAAAGTGGGCATGGTTATTCGATTACAAAAATAGTTATCTATTTTTAGCAGTTTCTAAAATAAGGTACTACACCTACTAAAGGGTAGCCATCTTTACTATACTAATCAAAACTAATTAAATCATTAAAAGAAAACGAAGAAAGAACTATAAGAAGAAGAAATAACCGTATTAAACTCTACAATTGCAGAAATAAAAAAAAAATGTAATAAATCTACGCATTAATGTTGACATTAAAAAATTATAATTTGGAAAAAATCTAAAGGAATAAATTATTTTAGGATGCTCTGAAATACCTAATACTTTATTCAAATTGAATTATTTTTGTGCCCAATAGTCTATAAAGTGAATATTTCTATATTGCCATTAATAAAGTTAAAACTAGAGCTTTAATTGTTATTGACGTGTAGGTTTTTATGTAACTCATCGGTGATCCGTAAAGTGTACACTATATATTAGAGTTTTCTTACAGACTCCTTTCCTCGGGTAATGGATTTTACACAAAAATTAGCACTTTAAATGTTCACTCTAGTAATCACAACACCGTAATCCACTAAATGCTTAACATAGCAAAATAATAAATTGAAAAATACCTGGTCTCAACGATGGAATATGTGAGCAGTCAACAAGGACTCAGTGCTGACTGTTGCAAATTTTTCTCTCAGATACTGAGAGTTCCCTTCCCTGCTTCCCCTACCTCGCCGAGGAAATTTGTATCCAGCTTTTTGCTGTCGTCTATTTTTGAGAGTGCCTGACGCCAAAATTAGAATTTTCAGAAACTCGATATCCCGTCAGTAATGATCGAACTCTGTAGGTTGATGTGTAGACGGGACGAAAGCAACAAATTTATTGTTTTCCATGGAATTATGTCTTAAAAAATTTCCGTTTGCTTATAGAATCTGCTCTGGTTATTTTTCTTACGATATTGCAGTACAACTATTCAAATACCACGCTTGGGTTAAAAATATAAGATACATTTTTAAAAGAGACGCAGTCTTAATTAGAAAATAGATAAACAAAAGGTATTTTTAGCTCTGGATGTACACATACTGACTAATTTAATGAATGGAGTTAACCACTCACTTTTGTAAAAGAGCAATTGTTTCTCTAGAAAGAAATTTTACCAGAGTAAAAAGGAGAAATAGTTTTATTTTTTAAATATGTTATAAAACGCTGGTTTCGCATCTCTCCCAGTTGTGGGTTGTTTGTACAATCTTCCAGAAGTTTATGCCTAGTAGATTTGTAGATTTCTCATTTTATTCCAGCAATAAACTACACTCTATCTTTTTAAGGAGCTTACTAAACTTCTTCTTTCTTTCGGTTTGTAATTTATTATGTGTTTAACTAGTCGATTTTCATCCATTTTGTGTATATGTTGAGTCCATTTTGTTCTGTAATTTTTTTTACTGATCGGGTAGATATTTATTTCCTGTCTTACATGTTTATTTTTCTGTCTATCAAATCTTGTAATACCTTTTAGTCTTCTAACAAATCTAATAATGTTAGCATGGATTCTAGAGTTATCTTGTTATTTATTCTGATTTTGTTTTGATAAGCTTTAAGCATCTTTACTTTAACTTATTATTATTTTCATTATTATTACAATTAATTAAAAAATTTAATATAACAAATTGGAAATATGTTTCTGTGAAAAACAGTCATACTGTAATGGGAATTAAGTGACCGCGATAGATCAATGGCTAGGTACTGACATATTAAGTCAGCGAGCCCAGGTTCGATTCCAGCAGACACCAGAAAATTTTCAATTTATAGTCTAACTGAGCCGTTAACGTACTTCGGAGGAAAGCCATCGGTCCGGGTACGTAAATAGTTCACTCTGTACTCAGAGAGAGAGTGATAATGGTTCAAACATACAACAAATTAACTTAATTCAAACATACGCAGCAACAGCGGATAAGGATGAAGAGGAGATAGAACATTTTACATGGAGTTGGACGCAATTTTAAGATCTATTAAAATAGAAGACATTACAGTAGTAATGGGGACTTTATAGTCGAGAGAGGAAAAGTTGGCGAATATGTTGGGAAATTTGGACTAGGTTATAGAAACGAAAGAGGAAATAGACTTGTGGATTTTTGTCAATATTTTGCAATAATGAACACAATGTTCCAACTACCTGACAGATGATACACTTGGAGATCTCCTACATACAACAAAGACCGCATAGTCAAAAATCAAATAGACTATATATTAGTCAAAAATAGATACAAAAACTCAATTAAAACAGTAAAAGCATATCCCGGAGCAGATGCCAACTCAGACCATAACCCGCTGATAGCTAGAATGCACGTGAAACTCAAAAAGATTGTAATACCTAAAAACAAAGCAACGTTTAATTATACAAAATTAATAAAAAGAGAATAATTAAGAAAAAGTGATCCACCAAGTCAACTCAAATCTAACAGAAGTAGGAGAAGAAATCTTAACATCAGAAGATGTCAATTAAAGTGGAGCAATATTCAGAAGGCATTACTAAAGGCTGTAGAAAAAAATTTAAAGCCTGAAAAGAAAAATAGAAAACAGAAGTGGATGACTTTAGAAATTCTAGCATTAATGGGAAAGAGGAGAAAAGCCAAAGGGAGAAATGAACCAAAATATCAAGAACTACAAAGCAGAATTAAAGTAGAGATAAAAAGGCCAAGGAAAAGTGGTTAACAGATCAATGCATAGAAATAGAAGAGTATGACAAAAAATACGACAGCTTTAATATGCATAAAAAATAAAAGAATTAACAAATACGAAAAAGCGAGCACACTGTGGGATACTCAAAGATGATAATGGTAAACTCATTGCAGACATCAAAGAAAAACTAAGATTTTGGCAAGAATACATAATGAAACTATTCGACGATGATATAATGATACAAGAAGAACCACAGGAACAAAGAGGACCGAAAATAATAATGTGCGAATTAGAACAGGCAATTATAAATGCAAAGACCGCAAAATCAGTAGGCCCAGATCAGATACCCATTGAGCTAATTAAATGCATTGACGAAGAAAGGCTGCATATACTTTTAGATCTGTTCAACAAAGTATATACAACAGGAGTAATACCCGAAGATTGGTTGCTGTCTACGTTTGTAACACTACCAAAGTCAGTACTTGCGACAGAATGCTCCCAGTACAGAACAATTTCCTTAATAAGTCACACACTTAAGATATTTCTCAAAATAATAAATGGAAGACTATACAAAAAAATAGAAAAAGATATACATGACATCCAGTTTGGATTCAGAGAAGGACTAGAAATGAGAGAGGCTCTGTTCGCTTTTAACGTTCTCGCGCAAAGACCACTAGATATGAACCAGGATCTCTATGACTGCTCTACAGATAATCAGAAGGCTTTTGATAGAATACGACATCAGAAACTCGTAAAACTGTTGAAAGAAAAGAATGTGGATAGTCAAGATATACGGGTTATGCTCAATCTGTTCTTCTTCTTTAGGTGCCGTCCTAAAGAAGAAGAAAATTATTTTACACTTCCCCCATTATCACTCAGATTTCCAAATGTAGTGGGAACATCACATATACCAATAGCATAATCGTAAATTCCGCAACATATGATCCTATTTAGAACGTAGTTTGTTCACTATCAGCTGGCTGATCCCAGGCAGGACCCAGAGAGAATACCTATTCAAACTATCGTCTATTCTGAGCAAGTGTTAACTATATTTTTTGATTTTACCACGTGTGAAATCATCTTTTGTCTTTAGCAAGACTACAAGTGATATCCACGGACTATGTGATAGTTTAATAATTCATTTTTGGATCTTTCTTCCTATGGTGCCTATCCGTTACGGATGTTGGACACTAACATGGTTATTCTGACTTTGTTAACTGCTGCCTGAAAAGTTCGGTAGTTGTTAAGTTAAACCATTTTCGCAGGTTATGCAGCCAGGATATTCTTCCTCGTCCTGGACCTCTTTTCCCATGCACTTTACCTTGAAGTATGGTCCGAAGTAGGTCATATCGTTGTTCATTGTGCATTATATGGCCCAGGTATTCTAGTTTGCGACGTTTTATGGTTACGACTAGTTCACGCTTTTTACCCATTCTATGTAGTACTTCTTCGTTGGTAACTCTGTCTATCCAGGAAATCCTCAACATGCGTCTATAGCACCACATCTCAAATACTTCGAGTCTCTTCAGTGATGCTTCAGTTAAGGTCCATGACTCCACGCCATATAAAAGAACGGAGAATACGTAGCATTTTAGTAAACGAACTTTTGTTTCCAATTTTATATCGGGGCTGTTAAAGATTTTTTTCATTTTGACGAAAGCTGATCTTGCCTTCTCGATCCTTATCCTAATTTCCGTCGATTGGTCCCACTGTTCATTTAAGTTTGCACTCAGATAACAAAAGTTGGTAATTTGTGTTATAGGTTGTTGGTTAACTAGTAATTGACCAGGTGGTATCCTATTTTTGCTTATAACCATGTATTTGGATTTTTTGATGTTAAAATCAAGCCCAAACCTGCCTTCATAATGTGCGCTGAATATGTATTGAACAATAATGGGGACAATATACATCCCTGTCGCACACCTCTTTTATCTTTATGTCGTCTGTTAACTGATCTCCAACTCTAACAGCTGCAGTTTGTTCGTAATAGATATTGTTTATTATACGGCGATCTCTGCTGTCTAGACCAAATTGAATTTAATATTTTCATCAGTTCGTCATGTTTTATTCTATCGAACGCTTTCTGGTAATCAATAAAACACACATATATATCACAATTCACGTCTTTACATCTTTGAAAGAGAACTTGTATTGCAAAAAGTGCCTCTCGAGTACCCAATGCATCCCTGAAACCGAATTGTGTGTTTGTCATGTGTTCTTCACACTTTTTATATATTCTTTTATGTATAATTTTTAAAAAAGTTTTCAGGAGATGGCTCATAAGGCTTATTATTCGATAATCTTCACATTTTTTGGCATTAGGTTTTTTAGGGATTGTTATAAAAGTTGATCTCAGCCACTGTTAAGGTATTTTTCCACTTTGGTATATATTGTTTAAAATCAAGGTAAGTCTTTTTACTTCGTCTTTATCCATAATTTTCAAAAATTCTGAGTAGAACTCGTCTGGTCCTGCAGCTTTTCCCTCCTTAATGTTATTTATAGCAGCTTCTACTTCCGCTTCGAGAATAGGTGGTCCGGTATCGTCATTTTTATTTTGTGTGATGGTGAAATTTCTATCGTCTTCAAATGTTGTTGTCACATAGTTCATCCATGTTGTTTTTGTTTCTTCAATATCAACTATTGGATTTCCTTGACCGTCTATTAAGTGTCCCGGCCTTTTTGATTTATAGATGCCTGCTGCTTCTTTGATCTTTTTGTGGAGGTTAAAGGAATCGTTTTGCGTTCCAGTATTTCGATTTCTTCACACTGTTCTTCCAGATTTCTATATTTAGCTCCTCTAACAGCTTTTTTATCTCTTTGTCTAGAAATTGATATGCAACGTAGTCTTTCCGCTTGGCTTCTTTTCTTCTGTCCATCATCTATAATATACCGTCGGTCATCCATGGTTTTGTCTTTTCTGCCTTTTTCGGTCGCAGGTATTGGTCTAATATTTCTCACCCAATGTTGTGGCTTATTTCTGTGTCAACATCATTAACTACTTGTGACTTAGATACGTTGTTCTTCAGGTATTCCCGTACTTCTTGCTTTATGTTATCATCTCTTAGTTGTTTGAGATCGTATCTTATACAATTAGGTTTGTGGATTTTTTTAAATTTCAGTGGTCTGACTTATATATCTGCACCAGGGTAGGTTTTCACTGATGTTATTGAGTTTTTGAATCTTTTATTTATTAAAATATAGTCACTGAGTGAGCGCTATGTGAACAACCTTCTGTGTGGTAATTTGAAGAGTGTATTGGTGATTACCAACTCTTTTTCCGTAGCAAATGTGTGTAGGCGTTCTCCCCTCTCATTTCGCTCACCCAGACCCTATGAACCTACTACTTCACCATAACTACCCTTACCGATTTTGGCATTAAAGTCACCCATAACTAGCGTTACTTTATTGGTTTTTAACTTAGTTAGGACTTTGCTTAAATCGTAATAAAAAGCTTCTATTACTTTGTCTGATTTGTCTGCTGTGGGTGCGTATATTTGGATTATGTTGGTTTTTGCTGGGAATAAATCTAATTGAATGAGCACGATTATCTCGGATATTGGAACAAAATTCGTAACATATTTGTTTATTTGATTATTTAAAATTATTCCGACGCCATGCTTACGTCGCTGGACCATATCTAGAATAATTTCTTTAGCTTCGTTTCGTTTTTTTTAAATGCAAGTATTTTCGATTGCTGTCTAATCAGCTGAGCATCTAAAGTATTTATTTTATGGGTTGCTATGCTGGTTTGATCCTCATCCTTTTCTTCTACGAGTGAAACATCTTGAAGTTGTACAGGCATATTCGTTAATTTTTGGTGCATATTTGGGCCCCAGTTATCGGACCAAGGTCTTCTACGTTATAGTCGAGCACTCTATTGATTGAGTTATCCAACCCGAAATTTAAAAACACGCTTACAAAAAATATATTAACAGAAATACATCCCGTTAACTCTATCAGAATTTAAAATATTTATTGAAAAACAGATCCTCTGCATCTCTTTTTTGAGCTGCCGTGAACAACATTAGTGTAGCCAATTTAATAGACAACGCACAATAATAGAGTAGGGCTCATTAAGAAGAAAATATTAAAGAAATATATTGATTTTTACTAGTCTCTCTCAATAGTTCCTTAATATTTAAATTATACAATATATTATTACAAGATTGATGTTCTATGCATTTTTGTCTGTAGGTGTAAATAATATAATCAAATTCTGATATTCGAGATACCTGGCGTTGAGACCGGCTATTAGTAGGTGTGTTAACCAGTATTTATTAACAAATAACACATCTAGAAATAGGTTGGCGGTTTATTACAATTAAAGCATCAAATTTTTGGATTTGTTGACCGGTTAATTTGATTTCTTATTGGAAGGTATTGAAATCCAATATAAGTTAGTCAGTTTTTTATATCCAGAGAAAAAAAACCAGTTGTTTGAATAGAGGTATTGGTGGATTGCATGTTTGATATATTATGGAACAAAATACTTACCAAATAAGTATATAAGTATTTTCGCATTTTTAAAAACTAAGTAGAGAAATATGTTCTTAAAATATTGAAGTATTGTATTATTACGCTTATATTATTAAACTGTTTTATTTCATACAGTATCTTTACCAACATATTTTTTTCTAAAACGCTCTTCGTTTAAAATTAAGAATGCGACTCTTGTTAAAAATATAATGTTTTAAGGACCAATCAACACTCTGTCTGGCGAGAAGCGAACGGCGATCAATCAGTACTTAGTCACAGAAAAGAATAGATCTGTCTCAAATGAATACTATAACGCCAGGTATGGAACTGATACTAGGCAGCTGGCGGAGTTGATATAAGTTCTATACTCTGACGGAACTCCGAATGGTTGGCCCCCATTCAATACCCAGAGGCCCGGTGGAGCTCCAAATAGATCAGCACTTTAGCGGAACTCGCTTTTGTCGTGCGACGGCTGCTGTTTTATACGCTCGTAGGACTTCCATCTGCTCTAGCACACATCGATGGAGGTGTAACGTGCGGTGAGATTGCATATGTACGGAGCGCTGATGGGACGTACGCGATGCACATGATTACAAATTGTCAATCTGAAATTTGTCAAATTTGAAGGGGCGTTTAATATCAACTTTAATACAATACCCAAGACACCAAAGTCATTCGAAAATATTAAGCGATTCGTTATAAAGACAAGGAAGCCAACTTCACATAGTAAGAAGGCAATAACTCAATATGCATTCGAATAATTTAAATTTGTGGCGTTGTATGGCTCAGCTATTTCTATGGGAACTGCTGTTGTAGATATGATGCAATAGGAAACTGGTATTGTGAAACTTTCAAGTCAGAAACCTTTGGATTGTTCAAGGTTACTATTTTCACATATAACAACTCCCCTCATCAGTGAAAAGTCGATGCCTTGCTTCGACTTTTAAAGTTCAATTGGCGTTTCCGATTTTTCTTCAATGTCTGGTTGTACGTCTGGCCTTCTTTTAAAAGTTAACCCTTTTAGTTTTTGTTTAATGGAATTTCGGCGAGGTAGTGCAGATGGAGGTGAGTTTTGTGGGTAGTTAACTGCAATTCTCAGGAATATTTTGCGTCGACATTTACAGCAAATGTAAATCAAAGCTAAAATTAAAATTAGTAATAAAGACAATACGGTGTACAAATTCAAATGTTCGTCAATCAATGGTTGGTTCATAATTTGGTCGAGCTCTACTGAGTATTGGTCCAGCTTGTGTTGTGCGATGTTTAAATCGTCTGCATTGATTTTATTAAGTTTTATTGGTTTTAGTTTTGGTATGCGGTTTTTTCCTTCGAAATGATCACAGCACTTGCATGGGACATTAACTGCATGACTTCTGTAGGTGATATTTGAGTATTTATCTATTTAATCTCTGGCATGGACTTTAGTACTTCCAATAAATGTTGTACAATCGGGTAATAATCTTAAAATCGTATTTAATTATTTGATGATCTGAGTAGTGATGTCTTTTCTTTCACACTTAATAGTAACTGGTAATGGATCGGAAACTGTTATTAACCATAAATTTCGATCAATTTCTTAGACATTGTAACATTGTGCTAACAATGTTGACATCTGACAAGCTTTTGGTAAAATGCTAACTGGTTTTAACAGCTGGGCTTCACACATGGCTTGGTTGTCTATTGGATACGGAAGAATGTCTGAACACATTCTTTTATCTTTGGCTAATTGGTTTGCATTCCTTAATCTTTCAAAAACTTCTGTCAGTCTTGACATGTGCTAAATGGTAGCTGAATAGATTATAATATCGTCCATATATGCTAAACATCGTTCGTTTTGAATTCCCAGGAGAATGTTGTCTATTACTCGTTAAAAAGTAGAAGGGGCATTTCTTAAACCAAAAGGCATACGCACAAATTCATAATGTCCATTTTATAGTCCATAAATCTAGACCGAAATTAATGTCTAAATTGTAAATAAACTTTATGAGGGTTACCTTCAGTAAAAGGAATAAGGACAGATTCTGTAATTAACAGTTTTTCGTGGTAATGCTTGGTATGGTAACTTTCTCAGTGAATTTATTTCAATAATTTTGTGCAGTATTTTCTTTAAAAACTGTGATTACTGCACCGGTATCAATTAAAAGTTTAAAGGTATTTGTAGCGTCATTGATATAGTATAAATTTTTGGAGATCATTATGTGAAAGGGGCTTACAGGAATGTTTGTTCGGGGAAATTTAGATTTGGATCGAAATTGTCCAAATTCAGGATTTGAATTTGTTCATGTATATTCACAATATCCGTTGAAAGAGTCGTATAAATTGGGGGATGGTTTTGGCGAAGAAGCGAGAGAAAATCCTGATACTCCTCTGTATGGGATATATCATTAATTAAATAGTAATAATGTTCGGTTTCAAGATTATTTTCTGTAAAGTAATCTCCATTAGATTTTATAAATTCGTCAGGGTATTCATGAAAAACATGGGCCCTTTGTTGATCATTTTGTAAGTTTGGGTTTCTTTGGATGACAGATGGGCGATTTTGCATTTTATTTTGAGACATAAAAGTCAGTCTCTGTGGGTTTGAATTTTGTTGATTGGAAGAGTATTGGATTTGATTATTTTGGTAGTTTTGCGGTCTATTATATTGATTTTGGTAAGAAGGTGGACGTGAGGAACGGCATTCGTTACTTAAATGGCCAATATACGATTGCTAGCTTCGATAAGATTAGGAGGGTTACTAGCCCTAATAATTTGTCCTAAACGGGACTCTAATCCCGTTAAAGGAGTATTTAATGCCATAGAATCGATTAAATTGCACTGGGCGATCTTTTGGTCTAAGGTTAGGTTTGATTTTTGGATTAAGGCGTTCATTTTTGCATTCAGGACTTGTAGTCCATTAAAGAAGGTTAAAGGGGATTCATTTTAAGACTGTCGAAGTCTTTGTAGGTCATGTATTAAAGAAGTAAGGTCCCTGCTATCTCCAAAATGAAGGTTTAATAAATTTTTAATTTCAGTGTAGGAACTTACGAATTTATTAGTTCGGCTGCTTTACTTTTAAGTTTATTTTTTTATGTAAATCGTTAATAGGATTTGTTGGTCTACTGTAGCTATTTTAAATGCACAATCACATGCATCTGGAATGTTGGAAGAAAGATTGGGTCTCCTTCGACTCAGAAATTATAGAAAATATTATTTCGGAAATTTTATATGGTTCGATTTCCGCTTGAGCTTGGTAACGTGTTTCAGGCATTTTGAAATGTTAATTGGAATGGTATGAAAACAGAGTATAACAAAGTAAACAAAGTATAAAAATGGTATAAAACGAAATAAATAAAAAATACGAAGAGTAAAATATAGCAATAATATAAAATAAAATACAATAAAATAAAATATTTCCTTATTAGATAATCAAATTGGCTTGCTATGAAGTCAATTATATATAAAAATAATGTTACAAATATTGAAATATCAAAACGAGATGATTTAATTACTTACATTAACAGAAGCATCGAGATCGTCTTGTTTTCAATCAGGGTCTGCTACCAGGGGCTTCACTAGGTGTTCCTTCCGTAGAATCCTGTTGAATGAGGACGGCTCGTAGATTCTTTTTCCGTTAAGGAATAGGGATCCGTAGTTGCTAGTTAGTTTCCTTGTTCTATCAACGTTAACCGGATCCTACTGACTGCGCCAATTGTTATATTACTTATTTCTTCTTTGATTTAAAAAAACACTTTATTAACAATTTTGATTACAATTATTTTTATAAGTTAAACTGACAAGGTACAAAAATGAAATAACAATAACTACGTTGTATCGAGCTTGACGAGGTTTTGACGAGTGTCCTAAAATGCTAATGATCCTTTATTTATAATATCGCCAAAAGTAATGATTTGACATTTCCACGGTAGCTAAGCTGCTTCGAGTTTGTGGCATTGCATGGCTCAGCTATTTCTATGGGAACTTCTGTTGTAGGTATGATGCAATAGGAAACTGGTATTGTGAATCTTTGAAGTCAGAAATCTTTGGCTGGTTCAAGGTTACTTTTTTCACATATAACATATATATATATATATCATATATGACTAGCTGTATAACTAATGGCTAGATGCCATAAAATAGAATAATAAAAATTAAAAAATAATAATACAAAAGTCTATGAGCCAAGTAATATTAACTTGTAATTCTTTTTATATCATTTTAGTAGACTGGAATGAATAAACGGCTAAGTTCAGATTGGAACCCAGTTCCGTAGGGTAGAACACGGACACCTTCTCAGATATACGTGTGAAGACAACAACGACCCGAGGTTAGGAATGCTGCGTAAGAATGAAAAGCAAGCTAAAGGGGAACATTGTCAGGCACAAAAAAGGTGAAGAAAGACAATATCAGGCGAAAAAGAAAGCTGAAAAGAGACGTCGTCAAGAAGACAGAATTGCTCGTAAGTCTTATATAAAAATAAAATCATCAAAAGTGAGTAAAGAAGATATGAAAAGAGAAATCGAAGAGATAGAAGAAGATATGAAAAAAAAGCGAATAGACAAAAGAAGACATGATTAAAGAAGTTAAAGTAACCAGAGGTCTAGTAGAGAAAAGATATAATAAGGTAATGAGAACTTTTAAAAATATCCGCCTAGAAATTGAAAAGACCAGGTAGAAGGTTGAGACTTGAAGTTAAACCAGAAGTAATTTGTTCCCCTATCACCTTAATAACTAAGCCTCCTATACTTGACGGAAAGAACTTCTGGCCAGTGTATAGGAGGTATTTTGAAGCTGTGGCACGAACTACTGGACTGACAAATGAGCAGAAGGTAACAGCTATCATATTACAATTTCGACGTAAAGCTAGCGAAAGCCTCCAAAACCTTCCAGATAACGCACAAAGAGCTATTAGAGTATTTAAAGCAACTCTACCAGGGTGAACTGAAAGTGCGTATCCAAGGCTCCAACGAATCTTGTCAAGAATATGGAGCGGAGGTAGAAAATATGGCACGACTCGCTTGATCCAAAGACCCGAAAAAGTTTCTAAAAGGATCCAAAGACCCGAAACTAAATATTAAAGAACACTATTGTCGTCGCCTTAAAGTATTAAGCTGTGAAAAATGTAGATTATTGCTGAAGTGGAAGAAAATATTCTAAATAGACTGCCCCGGATATTGGCCGGCCAATTTGGGAAATATCTCGGCCCAATAGTTTATTCTTTGAAACATAAACGTCAAGGACGAAAAAGTGTTATATTTGTGGATTTGTAGGCCACCCTAATCGTATTTACAGACAACGTAAAGGATCAGAGGACAGAAAATTGATCAACAGGCAATCCTCATAACAGCAACGCAGTTCGGAAAACTAGAAGAAGTTAACATCAAGAGCCGCACGTGGGCTGCTCTACCCGAAGATGCCAGATTTTTAATATCTATAATAAGACGAAGTAGCGATAGTTTAGTTGCTGATGGACTTCTTAATGTCTACAGATGCAGTTTTACCATCGATACTAGGACAACAAGGTCAGTGATGAGTAAATGTTACCTGGACCAGTTACTTGTAAGGAAAATATCGAGACCTCCCATACTGGAGAGAGCGAGAAAAACCTAACTGTTTATGGATATGTGTCAAAATCGAACTGGGATACGTCAAGATACAAGTAGTTATCCTAATAGCCGATATTGTAGATTAGCTTATTCTGTGCGTCGACATTATGTCCAAACATTGGTTTATTGTAGATATCACAAACAGTGTCTCACTTGTCGGCAATGAATAAATTTTACACTCCGCTTCCAGAAATCAGCAAAATAAACTCAAGATGTTGGTTGCAGAAGACGCGAAGATTCCTCCTAACGGCTAAACAATGTTGGTCGCAAAAATTGATCGATCTGGTGGCTTATTACCCAAGTTATTAGAACCAGAAGGATCAGGATCATAAGTAAGTTATTGTGGCCAGATGTTTGGTAGATGGGGAGAAAAAGACCATTCCAATAAGAGTAGCTAATTCAAATAACAACTAGTTTATCTTGAAAAAGGAATAAGTACTTTGAGTATGCGAGCCAGTTATCAGAGTGACCGAATAACTGGCCGCACTGACTTTGTCGATTTTGAATAAACACTAACAACTCCAAACTCACAAGGACCTCACAAAGACAGACCCCAAGACCACACAAAGGCAGACCCCAAGACCTCTTTAATTTGCAAAACAAAAACAAGCTTTTGGTATTCTTGAATAAGTATATGCGGAAAACAATATCATCGAAGAGTCGGGTATCCCCTGGTCTTCTCCAGTGATATTGGTAACCAAGAAAAATGGCTCTACAAGATTCTGTGTCGACTACAAAAGATTGGTTAGCGTCATCAAGAAAGGCAGCTACCCACTGTCCCGAATAGACGATACCCTTAGCGCTTTGGCTGGATCTAAATGGTTTTCTGCAGTCGATCCCAAAAGTGGCTATTGACAAATTACACTCTATCATGAAAGATAGAAGCCAACAGTTATTCTTGGAAATGGGCTCTACCAGTACAAAGTGATGCCACTCGTATTGTGCAATGCACCCGCCATGTTTGAACGATTAATGAAGACTAACATGGAAAAGTTGTCTGTTATACCTCAACATCGTAGTCATCGGAAGGGATTTGGACGAACAACTTGCCAATTTGAATGAACTTTTCACCAGACTTAGAAACGCTAAACAACAAGTCAATGCCTAGAGGTATGAGCTCTTCCAAGAAAAATTTGGTTTCCTTGGATATGTAATTGCATCCTCTGGAGTAACATCAGATGTAAAATATTTTGGAATGATTTTCAACCTTCTTCATGACGTTACTGAGAGAAAGCTGTAATCGGACCGAGTATGAAACTGCCAGTTTATTAAGCATTAACAATGGATATAATCCTGGCAAATTCTTAAGAATAGAGTATTTTCGTGCTTTATATGAGTGCTTAGGGCGTACCCCTAAGGGTAACGCCCTTAAAATAGCATAGAGGATGCTTTTCCAAGTATAGTACAGTAAGGAGCACGTCATCGGATACTTTAAGAAAACTTTGGAAAAATCATAAAGAAACTACTGCGTCATCAAGAAGGAGTTATTGGCTATCGTCAAAGTAATAGAACACTACCATAATATGTTCTATGGCCAAAAAATCTTAAGAAGAACCGACCGTTCCGCTTTGCAATAGCTCCTTAATTGTAATAGACCTGAAGGGCAGATAGCTCGATGGCTAGAAAAACTACAAACCCATGAATTTAAGATTCGACAGCGAGTGGGAAGTAGTAATAGGAATGCGGATCATCACTAGAGGAGATTATGCAAGGAGAGAATGTGCCCATTCTGTGAGCTCCAAGAAAAACGAGGGGGCCATATTCTAGAGTTTAAAACCATAGAAGTCGGAAGTGACGAAGAAGCTCTAACCAATGAAAATCTTCAGGCCCAGCAAAAAAAATCCAGATCTATAGAAAGTCCGTGAGTGTCTGGACAATGGAGCTAGGCCACAGAGGCAGGAGATTTTCAACTATGGGCAATTAGTGACGGTCTATTTCATTTAGCGTGAGTCCTTGTATCTAGGAGATGACGTCATCACTCGTGAATAGGAGAATCTAAATGAAACAAGAACATTACCATAAGTTTATTCTCCCAAGGACGTGTGTTAAGGACATGCTTAAAGAAATCCATGATAGCCGTTTCAGTGGGCATTTTGAGATCAATAGGACTTTGGACAGAGTCCGCGGGAGGTACTACAAGGTTACTTGTCTGCAATATATGGAAGAATGGTTTAAACGATGTGACAAGTGCACATCCAAGAAGGGATCCAAAATTAGACAGACAACAGCATAGAAATTAAACCAGGTAAATTTCGGTTCTGTGAATTTCTAGTTTTAAATAAATTGAACTAATTTAAAATTATATTTTTTTACCGGCAATCAATTCTTGAAAATACCTTTTTTTAAAGTTACACGGATTCCCATCTCCAACGTATGGTTACGGACATGTTTTTCAACATCCCTTACACGACCAAAAGAAGTCGTGTTTTACTTAAGAAGTTTGACAACGACACATAGTCGCCATCTTTACTAGACACGTTTCCAGAATATTTCCGAATTTGGTAACGCTCGAACGATTTTCATACACGCTTGAACACGATTAGAATTAGACTAAAAGATAAGCAAATAAAAATAAATTAACTCCCCGCATGCATGGGCTATTGGACTGGGATCGGTTATTTGTAAATTGCGAAGACTTAGTACCTTGTACGCTTATTTTTAAACGCTAATATAAGGGACTTAGGTCAGTTCCTGAATGGATAATTATGGGCAACATAAGTTCATATGCTAAACTAATATTTGGCGTAATACCCTACTTTTTGATATTTTGGACTTTTCCCATTTGTAATCATTTTTCCCGTATGCTCTTCAATTGAAATATGTTGTAACCTTATCTTTTATTTTATGTAGTAAAACGCATTTATTTGCCAAAATGCATTATCCTCTAACAAACAATAAACTACTATAAATTACAGGACAGCTGTATGCAATGTCTTTATCAGTATCATTAAAAATATATATGTTCGATAAATGCAGTCCAATTAATTCTTTACTTTTTTACTTATTCAAGTGCACAAATATTTTAAAGTTTGACTAAAAATGGTTTAATATTGCCCCTCTTATAATAATGGAACTAAGTGTAAGATTGCCGAATATTTCTCCGGAAGTGAACGCAAATATATTCTCCAAATTATTGTTTTGGTAAGTTATTTTTTATTATTTTTGTCCACTAATGGACAAATAAAGATAATTTTTTCTTGAAGTCCTTCTGTTAATTAGTGCTTAGGTAGGCGATCCGGAGATTTTCCATCGTCCTTAAGATAATCGACACAGACGAAAATAATGATTCTGATAGTCTTCCTATTACTTATTGCTTACTTAGTCAACCTAGAGATTTTTCACTATATGCTATTTACTTGATTTTAATGACTCAATTTAATTTATTTGAAAAGGTAAAAGAAATAATAAATTAGACTTACAATAAATTTAATTTAACTATCCAGACGACCGGTTTCGCTTTCTACAATATGCAAAGCATCTGCAGGTCTCGATACAAAGTTAAATAAATGCTGAAATAATAAACCCATATTAGGGTGTTGTCTAATACAGATAAACAAAGATAGATGATATAAATTACAGTAATTATGCCAATATTACATGCCTGTGGTTTTTCAAAATGAATAAAATGTTTAAGCAGACAAGGTAAGACCCACAAATTGGTAAAATAATCTATTAAATTGTAATAAATTAATAAATGAACAAATAAATAAAACATTATTAATTCAGTGCGTTATAAAAACAGAGATAAACCCTAAAAAGCTAGAGTACACGACTTAATCACTAAAGAAACAAAATGCGATATTATAGAAGGATTTTAAATAATTAATTTTAAATATTTTTAATAAAAAATTATAAACAAGTGTCCTGAATATAAAATAAACATTTTTTCTTAGAATTATCGCAACAGCTCTTAACAAAAAAAAAAAAAAATAAATAAATAAAAAACTAATTTGTTGCCCCTTAACTCCCAACAAAGTAGTCTTTAGGTTAAGTTAATATAGTTTATGGCCTCCATGGTGGTTAGTTACTGTCCTACGTCTCTAAAGCGAACTTACGATCAGATGGTTAATGTCTTGCTGCGGTATTCTCCACTCGATTAAAAGACCCTCAAATAGTTGCTGTCTTGCATTATACGCAATATTTTGTTAAAAAATGTCTCTGCCCAATATGCCCCATACATGCTAAATTGGGTTTAAATCTGGCGATTGTGCAGGGCATGGTAAAAACTCAATGTCATTATCGTCGAGGAATGTTCCCATGACCCTGCTGTATGTGTCATTGAAATTGGGGACCAGCTTGTTATGCAAAGGGTACAACATTAGATACAAGAATAATATCGCGGTAGTCTGTTGAACTTAGAAACCGTTCCAGACAAACAAGATTGTTTCTTCCACCAAGAGTGATGTCGCCCCATACCATTATACTGTCGTATTGCTGATTATGTACCACCTGCACGGTGGCCAATCGTTTAGTATTGCCAGATCATCTCCAAATTCTTGTCTGTCTTGTATCTGGTACAAATCCAAATCGGGACTCATCTGTGAACAAAGTAAAGGCCCACTCACGTCTAACCCAATTTGCGTGTTCTTGTGCCCACTGAAGTCGATAAGCGCGATTTCCTCTGGATAACACAGGCACTCTCACAGGTCTCTGAGCATTTAACCCTACTTTATGCAGTCTATTTCTAATGGTTTGACTACCTATAAATACCTGATGAGTCTCTGGCAACCTCATTTGTAACTGTGATGCAGTTACAGTGCGATCTCACAAAGCCTGCAACCTAATAAAATGGTTTTCAATGTGGCTGGTTATCCTTGTACGGCCTGTATGACGTTAAGCAATATCACCAGTTTCTTGACACCTTAACCAGAAACGATTAATGACACTTCTGTTCGTGTAGAGGACCTCAGAAACGTCTCTTGAACTTTTGACAGCTTGAAGGATCCCGATAGCACACGACACCGCGTTTCACGATTTAAATGGATGTCTCTTAATTATTGGCAATTGCAAAACTAAATAAAAATGTAGTACCAATAAAAAAATATTACTTTTTACCTTATTGACAAAAAATGCATATTGAAGTTTTGTTAAATTTTTTATAGCCATTCTTATGGCTATAATGTCTGACAATAATCGACAAAACAACAAAAAAGATTAAAAACCTAACTTTAATTTTGTATTTGCAGGTAACATTGATTTAAAGCTATTAATATAAGTGTCCCCAGATTATTTTGATGTGTTATTTTCCAGCACAATGGAAGGTAGCGCAAATAACTTTAATCCCAAAACCTTTTTGCTGAAAAATTACTAGCTAAGAGGCTAATAAAAATTATTGCAGAAAAAGAACTTCTACCGACACACCAATTTGGATTTAGAGCTAAACATCAAAAATTGAACAGATCCATCGACTGGTAGAATTATTCCAAAACTTTTTTGAAAATAAGGAATATTGCTCGAATGCATTCATTGATGTAAGTCAAGCTTTTGATTAGGTGTGGCATCAGGAAATACTGATATAAAGAAAATAGTACTTATATGGTACAATGAATTGATAAAATGGTGGCTAAAGGGAATAATATGCACGCTGCATAAAAACAGTGAACAAGTGAACAACTTTATTACACGATATATTTAAGTTACGTTTTGTATTCCTTTTTTAATACTATGTATGTTTTTTTTGACTTGCTACAAACTATATTTATATCTGTTATGTAGTTAGATAAATACTCTACTCTACTCTACTCTTCACGAATTATAATAATATCTGAATATTATATATTCAACAATGTACTTTTTGAGAGGCTTAAACTCTACAAAATATATTGTTGGGCATTATCACTGCTGGAAAGTTCACCATATATCAAATGCACGCACATAGGCAAATTTTAGAATAGTCACTAAAATATAATATAGATACATACCATCTCTTCATCGACTTCAAAGCAGCCTATGACAATGTTAAAAGAACTGCACCATATAAAGTAATGAGTGGGATCTCACCTATTTGATACAAACAGAACAAATACGACAAGCGACGCATAGTAATAGCAAACAAAACTCTCCATGGTCTTCAGAAACATCTGAGAAATAAAAACCTAAAACGTGCAGTAAAGCTCAACATTTACAAAAACAGGAGGGACTGATATATGGTACTAAAACATGGACTCTATTCTAGAACTATGAGAGACTACTTGGTATCTTTAATAAAAAACACTTCGAAAAATTTTTGGGACCATAAATGAAAATCTATGGCGTTGCAGATATCTTTGAAAAATAACAGCTATAAACAGATCCAGATATTGTTCTTTATATATTGTACATATTATTAACGTGCAGATTAGGACACATTACTAGGATGTCAGATACTAAGTATATGAAGATATTGACATTCTCAAACGAAGAAAAATCTCTAGAAAAATCAAGATGGATTGATGATGTAAAAGAATACCTTAAGATTTTAAGGGTCCGAAGATGAAGGAAAGTTGGTAGAAATCGACGGAAGTGGCGGCTTCTCTGCCAACAGAACACGATCCACAAAGGATTGTCGAGCCAATTATGACGATAAAGCTATTAGAGATATGGCCATAGAACTTCCATTTGACATATGCTTGTT
Source organism: Diabrotica undecimpunctata (assembly GCF_040954645.1). Taxonomy (NCBI): domain Eukaryota; kingdom Metazoa; phylum Arthropoda; class Insecta; order Coleoptera; family Chrysomelidae; genus Diabrotica; species Diabrotica undecimpunctata. The sequence continues at coordinate 116,569 of NW_027311976.1, read as the reverse complement.
GGAATATAAAAAATAGAATAGAACATAGAATATCTTAATTCTTAGTTTCAAAGGAATGTTTTGGGTTTTCGTGGTGTATCAATGTTTTCCAGCTGCCCATATAATTCTTTGTCTGTTTATTTACCTTATTTGGTTAATTTTTTCTGTTATGGTAACTTGATTTAATTAAATATATTCTTAAATATCCTATATTACCCCCAGTCGCAAGGTGAAGGGGAAAACGAAAAACATGGATTTACCAAAAATCTGTAGAAAAAATGCTTCAAACAGGAAATATAGCTAAGATAATTTTGAACAAAAATGCTTATTAGCACTTTTGATGTAAAATGAACCGTTCTCTCAGAAACAAAGCTTGAAGTGATCGGTGATTTTGAATGTCAGTTGCGCGCATGAAATAAATTTAAAATATTGTGTATCAACTCGACGGTAAAAATTCGATATCTTTTGATCAGATTGTCCTATCGACAAAATGGGTTTTTGGTGAGGAGGTACAGGTTTCGTACGCAATCTTTGAATCTTGCCGAAAATTAAGTCAGTTGTTAATTCAAATTAAGTATAAAGCTTTTAAATAAATAAACATTTCGCGATTTTGCTATTTTTTATGATTCTCATATCAATAAAATTTAGGACTTCCATTGACCGGTCACTATGGAATTTCCATTGTTAAAGCCTAATCTTCAAAACCTATAACATAAAATTTCGATTTTGAGTTTTGGCAACAAATATGAGACATTTGAAATATGCCTATAAACGCAGAATTTACACTTCAACATTACAAACGATCTAAAACTTTTAAAACTCCTTTTTTCGATGACACAAATACGTTTTTTTACAATTACACAACTTTAGGTACAAATTCAACCCAATCTTCGTAGAATCATTTTCCGTGACGTGAGATTTTATGTGATGTAAAAGTTTAAATTCAGCGTTTTTTATGCATATTACAAATGCCTCATATTTGCTTCCAAACCTCCAAAAGTGCAAATTTCATGTTACAGTTTTTAAAGATTGAGCTGTAACATTGAAAATTGTATAGCGAGAGTTTAATGGAAGGGATAAATTTTATGACTTTTATGAGAATTTTAAAAAATGTCAAAAATCGCCCAACGTTAATTTATTTAACAACTTATAAAAACTGACTTTATTTGCTTCAACATGTTAAAATCGCATACGAAAGCTCCACTCTTTACCTTTAATACCCAATTTAATTTTCAACGAAAGAATACTTTTATCAAAATATATCGAGTTTTTACCGTCGAGTTGATACAAATTTTATTGATTTCACGTGCGTGACATTTAAAATCGCCGGTCACTTCAAGCGTTCTTTCTGAGAGAACAGTATATTATACACAAAAAGTGATAATAAACATTTCTGTTTAAAATTATCTAAGCTTATATTTCTTGTTTGAAACATTTTTTTCTACGGCGTACAGATTCTTGGTAAATCTATGTTTTCCGTTTTCTCCTCGTATGAGGAGAGGGTTTAGTGTGAAACCCGGGGGTAGACGTGTTGAACTTTTTTGAATCTTTTTTGGGGTCAAAAAATGGACATTCTTAACAAAATTCAGTTTGTTCGTATGATTTTTAGAGGTCAAATATCTGACGACTGGACCAGATTTGTTCCGTATATGTTTATTTACTATATGTACTTAGTCTGCAGTTTATATTGGTCAAAATTCTTGTTTTCTTCGGTCATTTTTAGACGCTTTTGTTGTTATCACTGGTAAATTATCATTGAACGTAAGATAATTTAAATATCTTCATTTTAACATGTACTTAGACATAATACATACATACATATGTGCCTACCATAAAAAAATCTCATAAGTTCAATTTTTTAAGTTGCATAAAAACAACGTAACAGAAAAAAAAGATTTTTACATAAATAATTATTTACACTAAGTAAGAAAAATAAAACCACTTAGATATGGAGAATAAGCGAGATATAAAGCGGTTATATATTTGAGGTAGCTATTCACTTTGGTCACTTTGGTCTGTGCTAAAAGTTTCCATTTTTTTAATATTCCGACGTATTCTGCGTAAGTTCAAAATGTCAAAAAGGTTCGAAGTTTATCGTTGCTCAAAATAGTCTAGTAGAACATTGGCAGCTTCGTCGGCATCGTGTTATTTAGTTACTCTATTCATTGATATCATCCCATCATTTTCTTCGTCTTAACTCTCATTTTCAGAAAAATCAGGTTGTGACATATCGAGCTCAAAACTACACAAGATGCTTTTATCTCCCTCTAGCGTCATTATTTTGTAAAAAGGTCGTTTGAAAGTATTCTTTTCTAAAATTCACAAGGAAAATGAATTTCTTGTAGTTGGCTGTATAACATAAATCACAAAAAATTTATTCGAAAAATCCATTATAAAAGGTATACTAATACAAAAACCCTATCGGGCTACATCACAGAACGTTTTGGGAATGTCTATTCCATCAGCATACCACTTTAATTGAAGCAAACGTGAAACTTAAATTTTGACTAGGGTTATAAAAAAATGTGGTTTAATACTTACTAGGTTAACATATTTGAAGCCACTAAATGCCCGGGTAAAAACCCTTAAAATATAGTTAAATTAATATTAAGTTACATTTTTGCTAATAATAATCTAGGATGTTTAAGTTATAGACGGAATTTACTTCATGGCAACGTATGACTCCAACAGTGGGTGTTGTACCAAAAGTACCAAATATTTTAGGACCATGGACTGTTAAAGAGATTCCTTCAATTATGTAAGCAGATTTCACGGCGATGATTCCTTATGTGTTTGGCTTTATCGGGTTTTACTTAGATCAATAATCAATCGATTATGTGTAGTAATCAATCGATACTACACATTTAATAACTAAAGAATATTTACAAAACCATATATATATATATATATATATATATATATATATATATTATATATACATATAACAAGCGAGTCTTCTACAGCTGGCGCCGCTTCTCGCATCCTAATTTCCAGCGTTTTCTGTCGAAGCAATCTTCAGTTGTTAGATCTCTAGCGGTCATTGCATCGTCGACATCGTCTCTCCAGGATCGTCTTGGTCTACCTCGTTTTCTTCGAGTTGGCGGAGTCCATTCTTCTATTTTTTTTGGCCATCCATTTTCAGGCATTCTCTGAAGGTGTCCATACCATTTAAGTCTTTTGGTTTCGATTGTGTCTATTATGTCTAGATCGATTTCCATTTCTCTCCGAATATCTTCGTTTCTCACCCTATCAAGTCTAGTGAGCTGGCAACATCGTCTCCAGTAGTTCATTTACATGGCCTTAATTTTTGATTTGTTTCTTTGGTTTATTTCCCAGAGTTTGGCGCCGTATAGCCCAATACTTTCTATTATTGTTTTATAAATTCTTCTTTTATTTTCTTTTGTTATTTTTTTATTCCATAATAGTCCGTGTAGCTGTCTGGTGGCTGATCTTGCTTGGCCAATCGTGGAGTGTATTTTTTTTTCTACTTCCTGTCTATGATGTTATTTGGACTCCCAAGTATTTAAAATTGTCTTTTGGTTTTATAGTTCCCGTTTCGATTTGTAGGCTTTCTGGTTTTTCTCCTACAACTAAGTACTCAGTTTTTTGTATATTAATTGTGAGGCCCCATTTGGTATACTCATCTTCCAGTTTTCTAAGCATGTAGCCTACATCACTCTCGTCTTCAGCTAGAATGGCTTGGTCGTCAGCGAAGTGTATCGTGTACAATCTATCATCTCCGATTGTGATGCCCATATTGCAGCACTTTCTTCTCCACACTGAGAGTGCCTCATTTAGATATATTTTGAAGAGTGTAGGTGCTATGCAGCAGCCTTGCTTTAGGCCCTTACTAATAGGAATTTCTCTAGTTAATCTATTTTCAGTTTAAATGTTTGCCGTCATATTTTTGTAGAGCTGTTGTACTGCTTGTATATTTTTTTTGCTTATTCCTTGTTTTTCCATTGCTACCCAAAGCATTGAAAGTGGTACACTATCGTATGCCTTTGTCAGATCTATAAAGACTATATGAGTTGAAAGGTTGTGGGCTAATCTTTTCTCGATAACTTGCTTTAGAGAGAATATACTGTCCATACAGGATCTGCCTGCACGAAAGCCATTCTGTTCTTCAACATCTGTCATCTCTTTTTCAATTTTGTTTTTTATTATTATTCCATACAAAACCACTATTACTAATTAAAGAGTTTGCTTTACCACATTGATTATTTTTTTACCGGTGGTTTTGGATTGCGCAAATTAGCGAAAACTAATGCACTTTTCACTGCATTTTTATTATTTAATTGTAACAAAGAAAGTTTTTATAAATTGTTCACATTTTAAAACTTTTAAACTAACGTTACTGTCAATGTCAACTGTCATATAGGATTTAAGCCAGTATTTTTTAAAACGAAAAGTAAACTAATATTAATATAACTTGTTGTTTTTACAACATTGGGTTTGCTAGGCCCTTAGACAAAGTTTTTATAAAAACTTGTTGATAGCAACTAATCAATATGAAGCATTAGGATAAAAGTCCGAACAAAACAGTCAATGTAACCGGAAGTCTATGTCTAAATGTGACTATAGCCAACATTGTGTATAATTAAATATGTTAAAATTTAATCAATTATAACAGTAGCAACCATCGATATGTTGGGATTAAAGTGTAATCTTACCTAAAGGTTTGTAGGAAAATTGTAGAAAAAGTAGAATTGTAGAAGAATGAAAAAAAAAAAACAAAACATCTCATTAGAATGACGAAGCTTTCCGCCGTAAATATGAGGTCACGAATCCCGTGAAATTTTTTAATCGGTGTGACAAACCATGAGATGCGTTGAAGGGTTCTTTAATTTTTAAGTGTTTGTGAGAAATATCCACTTACTTAGCACACATTGGCCAAGGGATTGGCACGCCCTTCAATCTTTTTTGTAGAAACCACTTGGAAAGTGCTTCATCCAGTTGTTGAAAAGTTAATCCTTTCAATGATTTCCGTGCAGACATGATTTTAAAATGGTCAGACTGACATATGGAATTTTGTAGTTTCACTCTGCTTTTAATAATATCGCATATTGTTTGCTTGCCAATTTTATAGATTTATGATAATGATACGACACTTTCACTTTTTTTTGATAATATAGCAATACAAAATATAACTACAAAATTTTGTATTTTAAGTACGATTTTCTAAGTAGAAATTGAAAGGTCAATAAACCTATTTTAAACTTCAGTTGTGGCTTATTCCCATTAAAATAGTAATTAAAATAAGAAAAATCACCGATTTTTGCGGTAGTCGTTAAGGTTTGTAAACGTTTGTGCTTATTCCCAAAAGTACAAGTATTATGTCTGATTCCACAGATATTCCTCCTTTTGTACTGCTGATATTTTAAGTCTGTAACCGAGGGATTGTTTCCTACCAAGTCTACTGCGGTTTACAAAGCTTTTGAGCTTTTGAACTTTTACAGTTTTGTGCTTAGGCGTAAAAATGCTTCACTTTTATGTATGCGTAAAAGCAACACTTTAGATTGTCACTCACGTCACAAAAATTACTACTTTTGTAACGATTGAAAAAAATATTTTATTTTCTTTCTTTAGATATCAAAAGTATACAACAAATAAATTATTTCTTCTTATATCTCATGTCTTATTAGGGGTTAAAGTTTTAAAATAGTGTTATTACTTTTAAAGTAATTAGTAAGATCAAACTTATCAACTTAAAGTTATCATAGTATTATCTGAATGCATAATTAAAACATGGGTTTTAAAAATTTAAAATTAATTAACTAGTTATTAGCTGCACTATCCTCATAGATAAATATATAATATTATGTATGCGATATGTAGGCAGGTAAATCCGTTAGATACACCTCGATCACCAATTTGGTATCTCGTACGAGAGTAGCCCACTAAAATTAGAAAAAGTTACAATATATTCTCGTAACTGGAAGATTTACTACTGGGTGACACCTGTTCCTAAAATTTAACACTCAGTACCTCATTTATTAATTTACTTTTTGCTTCTGTGATAAATTGGGCACTTCGTTATCGCTGGAGCGTGTTTAAATTTTGACGTATAATTGGTTCTTTTAAACTTATATTTCGATACAAAATTAATACTTTGCCCAAACAATATTGTTTAAAAGCCAGTAACGTGTAAAAAATAAAATACTTTTTTAACTTTTTAAATTTAAAATCGCAAGTCGGCGCCAAAATACAATTATCAATACAAATTACTAATTGATCTGTCTAGCGAATTACTTGTCTCCATAATTTTCTACCTCGGCTAGTAATATTGATAATTTTTTATACTTATCTTGTCTTATTGTCGCTCTCATTATCTGTTTTCCTTCCTCCCTATATATATATATATATATATATATATATATATATATATATATATATATCTATATATATATATATATATATATATATATATATATTTATATATATATATATATATTTATATATATATATATATATATATATAAATTAAGGTACCCTCGAAGAGTGGTGGGTTTTTCGGTCAAAGTGGAAAAATAAAAGACAAAGAAGGTGGCTATTTCATCTATTTATTGAAGACGTTTCGCTTTCTAATCAGAAAGCATCATCAGTTCATCTAAAAAGAAGAATATTAAAAAACCAAACATCTATAGAAAAGTTGTTATAAGTGTGTTACCTTAAAAATATATGTAGCAGTCAATGATATTAAATATGTAAAGAAGCTTATGAAAATGGACATTATAAGATTATGTTGTATAAACAATTAATTGAAACTGAATACACTTTACAAATTCACTCATACTTAGCACAGCAAAAGAACATGTGTTAATTATTGTACATGTATATAAAAAATATGTAAAAAACTTAAGTGAAAAACATTAATTTTCAGAGAACTAAAATATATATATATATATATATATATATATATATATATATATATATATATATATATATATATATATATATATGTATATATATATATATGTATATATATATATATATATATATATATATAGAGAGAGAGAGAGAGAGAGAGAGAGAGAAAAGGAGTACGACCGTCAATCCAAAATAAACTAAGGTACACTCGAAGAGTGGTGGGTTTTTCGGTCAAAGTGGAGAAATAAAAGACAAAGAAGGTGGCTACTTCATCTATTTATTAAAGACGTTTCGCTTTCTGCTCAGAAAGCATCATCAGTTCATCTAAAAAGAACAATATGAAACCAAACATCCATTCTTCTTCTTCAAGTGCCGTCTCCATCAATGGAGGTTAGCGGTTATGGTGGCAAACGTTTGTCTATCTTCAGCTGTTCTTAAGAGTTCCTCAAATCCAAGTCCTGTCCAGTTTCTGATATTACGTAACCAGGACAATTTTTTTCTTCCAATTCCTCGCTTTCCTTCTATTTTGCCTTTTATTATCAACTGAGGGATGTAGTATTTCTCGTTGCGCAACAAATGCCCTAAATAACTGGTTTTTCTTCTTTTGACTGTTCTCAATAGTTCTTTTTCTAAAAACATCCATAGAAAAGTTAAAAAATGTGTGTTACCTTACAAAGACATGTAGCAGTCAATGATATTAAATATGTAAAGAAGCTTATGAAAATGGACATTATAAGATTATGTTGTATAAACAATTAATTGAAACTGAATACACTTTACAAATTCACTCAAACTTAGCACAGCAAAAGAACATGTGTTGATTATTGTACATGTATATAAAAAATATGTAAAAAACTTAAGTAAAAAACATTAATTTTCAGAGAACTAAAATATATATATATATATATATATATATATATATATATATATATATATATATATGTATATATATATATATATATATATATATATATATATATATATATATATTGTTATGATGTGTTGTTTTGTTTGAATGATGAGCAATGAGTATTTTTAATAATATAGGGTTTTTATCGCGGTTCTCAAAGAATTAGCTTGTAAGTACTTTTTTAAATTATCTTTATTATAACTATTATGAAACACACATATATATCTAACTTAGCCAATGTAAATTTAAAATAAACTATCTTTAAATTGATATTCTTATAAAACTAATTAAATTCTATAGACAATCTACAATTTAAACAAAACTATCTTCAAAATTGAAATTGTTATGACACTAACTAAATTATATTAACAAAATTTTGTACCTTTCTTTCACTGAATGCCTAAATGAAGTTTTCTACTATATAGATTCTAATCACCACTGAATGTCTTCCTACTTCAGTTATCCTTGTTTTTTGTGAAATTACTTTTTTCAATTATCAGCTTCTACCAATTTAAGATATAGTTTTCTTCACCAGCATTTATACACCACCAACCAAACCAGCAAACAGCATTTATATTTATTCTTCTTTTCAATATACCAATATCCACTTATTATAAGTTGATTTATACTAATCTCCAACCATAATATAATTTAATTTCTTCCAATATACTTTTTTTAATCTTCAATAATTATTTGTGTATAATTATAAATGTGCATTAATTATATGCATAATTTTTAATCTTCATTTAACTCACTATATTAAACAATTTGACTATTTGTACCTGATTCTCTGACTCCAAATAATCTTTCATATTTCTTACTAAACTTTTCTGACTGACTTCTTGAAAATTCTGAACAATTTACTTCACTAAATGTGTCTAATAACTTTCATAATAAACTGGCCTGACTTCTGACTAAAAACTTCCAAAAACTTCTGAACAATTGACTTCACTAAGTAAATGTATCTATCTTCTAACTAACTTTCATGATAAAACTGCTAAAAACTCTTCTGACTGCACTATCTACAACTTTTCTGACTAAAAACTTTCAAAAACTGCCAAAAACTGCCATCTTGAATCCAAATCACGGGTATTTATATCTTTTGGACATTCTAGAACCATCTCGTAAGAGATCATGTTCCAATTTGTTCTATTTCATACTTGTATGAATTTTCTGGAACAAACCATTTCGCAAACATGGCCATCTCCGGAGATCCAGAGAATTCCATTCTTTTCTATTAATAATTTTGTTTACATTTAGGCTTTTCAGATCAGAATATATAATTAAATTAGTAACTTAACATTCTAATTTAATAAAATACACATTTCAAACAATATATTATTATAACCCACTTTATATTCATAAATATTCTTAAACGTCACTTCAGAGTATAAATATCTGTCAATCTCCGAGAGTATTTTTGGTTGCCTAAGCACATGGCTCACTTATATATATTTACAATATTAAAATACAACTTTTTACGATTATTATATGCTAATTTATTAAAAATGCCCTCACATAAATATATTTTTATTAAATTCTCTAGTATTTAACTTATTTAAAACAACCAAATATCTAATATTATGTAGTATATAACTTATAAATTATTTTCTATAAACCCTAATTGTCACAATACCCCAAAAATAATATTTAAAATAAATAATTTACTTATTATTTTTTTAAATATTAATTTTCTCATACCTTATTAAATTTAATAAATTAATAATTCAATTTTTTTTTTATTATTTAAAATGTGTTAAATACATCCCTGTTCGCTGTCTATGTCAAAACAGAGAACAACGGATCACAGTTCGGCTATTCTATGGTCAAACTGTCATGTCAAATGGAGAATGGATTTTATCAGAGAATAAAATATAACCTTAATTAAAAATATAATAGATATTGTGTTCTGTTTATTTATAGACAAAATCTAGGAATTATTTCCATTCAACAGGCTTTTATCCATATGAATTGGTAAGTTTTACACTTTTTATAAAGACATTTACACAATCAATTCTGTATCTAACCCCAAATTATGATTTTTAGGGTACCAAACAATTTCCATATGTACAAAATTCAACAAGTATTATGTCAAATTGATTCAAAATAATGAAATCTACCATCTATTTAACAAATCAAGTCTATTGAATAAAATGGATATATCAGTAAGTTATTAGTGTTATTATATTTGTGTTAAAGGTATAGAAATCATTATTCAATCTCTTCATGATATTGAAAAATGTCGTTGATATGAAATATGCCTCTTAGTCTGTTCTCTGCATCTATTAACACATAACTATTTAGTCCATTCTGATTTTCAATTGTATATGGACCTTCAAACATTGGTTGTAATTTCTTACAACGGTTTTCTTTAACATTACTTTTTCTAAGTGAACGAATTAACACTAGGTCTCCTTTTTGAAATGTGATTGGTTTTTTTATATTTCGATTTTGTCTTCTGATATATTTTTCAGCTTTTCTCCTAATTCGGTTATTCACTTTCTGCATTACTTGTTCTAACATATCCTGATTATATTCACTAATCCACTTTCTGTTTCCTATATGGCCAAACATTAAATATTCTGGTACTTCTTCTGTATTCAAATTATGTGTATTATTTAAAAAATACTCTACTTGTGGTATATGTTGCTGCCAAGTTTCATGTTGGTTTTGGCACAGTATCCTTAAATATTTTATAACTTCTTTAATATATCTTTCTGCAGGATTTGCCTGAGGATGTCTGATACTTGTAAAATGAATGTTGATTCCCTTTTTCTCACAAAATGTCCGAAATTTTTGGTTGTTAAAATATGTAGCATTATCTATTATGCAGTTTCTAAATGGTCCTATTTCTTCGAAAAATTGATTAATATATAATTTTAATGTTTTAACATTTGTTCTGGAGCAGGGATATAGTTTAATAAATTTTGTATATAAATCAACTATCACTAGTATATGCTTTTTTCCTGTTGGACTGAGAACTCAATTTGAAATAAAATCCATGGAAACTGTATTTAGTTTTTCATATACAACATTAGATTTATATGTGTTCTGGTTTTTGAAATTCTTTTCTTTGTTTAGTTGACATATTGGGCATTGGGTAGTAATTTCTTTTGCTATACTTATGTCATTCTTTGCAAAATAATTGTCCCTAAATAGCATCCATAGCTTTCTTGAACCAATATGCATATAATCGTTATGTAAATTTTTCAATATTTTCTTTGCTAAAGTTCTAGTTATTACATATACTTCTATGCCATTTATTATTTTATAATATACCCCATCTTTCCTAAGGACTTTTTGTTTTTCACTCAAATTGATCTGATCTCTTATAATTTCTTCTCTAGAATATAATCCAGTACTGTCTACTAATTGATTTAATCCAATTTTTATTGTTCGCTGCCCTTTTTGTGATGTATTTTCTAACCTTGATAAAGCATCTGCCACTATATTGGATTTTCCAGAAATGTATTTGATTTCAAATGAGTATTCACTCAATATTAGACTCCACCGATGAATTCTACTGTTTCCATATTTGTTATTTAATATAGACGTTAAAGCTTGGTGATCTGTTTCTATTGTAAATTCATTACCCAACAAATAAAATCTTAATTTTGTGACACAGTGTATTATACTTGCTAGTTCTAATTCTGAAACTGAGTAACCCTTTTCATGTGGCTTTGTAATTCTTGAAATGAATTGTATTGGGTATTCGACCCCATCATGTATTTGTAATAATACCCCTGATAATCTCTCTATTGATGCATCTGTTCTTAGTATGAATGGCTGTGTATAGTCAGGATAGTATATTTTCAAATTTGACAGAAAAATGTTTTTAATTTCTTGGAATGCTAGTTCTCTTCTCTGATCCCATCTCCATTTTACACCTTTTCTCAGTAGTTCAAGTAATGGAATTTCTTTTATACTTAGATCTGGTATCATCCTTTTATAATAATTAATTATTCCAATAAATCCTCTTAAAGTTCTTAAATTGTGTGGTGTTTTATATTCCTGAATGACTTGTGTCCGTTCTGGATCCATTTCGATTCCCTTAGTGTTAAGTTTATAACCCAAATATATTACTTCTTTTTGAAAAAATGTACATTTTTCTTGATTTATTTTTAGTCCAACTTTGTCTAATCTATTTATTATAATTTTTAGGTGTTTCTCATGATCTTCAGCCGTTTTAGAAAAAATTAATATATCATCAATGTAGTGAATTACAAAATGTTCATATTGATCCAAAATATCATGAAGACATCTACATAGAGCACTGCAAGATGATTGAAGTCCAAATGGTACTACTTTGAATTGATATACTACTCCATCTATCTGAAATCCTGTATACTGTCTACTTTTTCTTTCTAGAGGTATTAACCAGAAACTATGCTGTAAATCGATTTTAGTGAAAAATGACATTCCTGTAATTCTTCCTAATATTCCATCTATACTCATTGGTGCTTCAAATTGCTTTTCAGTAATCTTGTTAATATTCCTTGCATCCAAACATAACCTGATTTCACCTGATCTTTTTCGTACTACTACTATGGGGTTAATAAAACGTGTGTCTGCCTTCTCAATGATCCCATTTTCTAACATATTATTAATTGTTTTGTTTACTTCTTCTCTGTATTTATATGGTATTGGGTATGATTTTGTTTTAAAATCTTTTTCTTCTTTAACTTTTATACTATGGATATAATTTTGTGCAATTCTATTTTCTTTATTGACAAGTCCCTTGTGTTGCTGCAATATGGAAATGACTATTGATTTATATTCTTCAGGGCAATTTAAAACTTTCATCATATCTTCTTCTTTACAAATCACATTATTCTTCAATATGTACTCATTATTCCTTGCTTCCAATTTTACGCACTCCGCCTCGTAGGCATCCATCTGCTTAAAATTTCCATTCCTTAAATATTCACTGCAATAATTATTCTTTACATTCTTTTGGGACATTTCCCTATCATCAAAATACATTTCTTCTTCATAAACATCATTATTTTCTTTTAATAATATCCTATCAACTCTTATTCTTTCTTCCACCTCATCTTTCTGCATAAATTTAATTATTTGCCCTTCCAAAGTTACCATTTTTTCTTCAAAATCTATCTTTACTTTCTTCTTTTCCAATTCATCATTTCCCATTAATATATCAACACATAAATCCTTGACAATAAATCCTTGCATATTAATTTCTTTATTAAGAATATTAATTTTAAAATTGGCTAGTTTATCAATTTCACCCAACTTCTTATTATTTGCACCAATAATTTTAATTTTTGGAATCTTTATTATATCTGATAGTTTTAATGTATTAAAAATAAAATTCTCCGAGACTAAAGTACTTTCTGAACCAGTATCTATCATAATCTTAATCATTTTATTTTTGGCCAAAGCATTTATATAAATTAAATTAATAGATTCAATAATTTTCTCTTCATCTAAAGAAATAAATTCAGAAGGTTTTTCATAATAGCAATGGCCTAACTTGTAATTCAGAAAGTTTACTGCACAAAATTTTGATTATTAGAATTGTCAGATTGTATCTGACCACTTGGATCTGATGTCCCATGTCTTTCCCTACTATGACTTCTACTCACATTTTCCTGCCTTGTACTACTTCGTTCCCTGTCTTCGCAGCTTCTATTCCTTCGAACACAATTTACCTGTCTGTTATAGTTAGGTCGCTCTGTATTTCTTCTATTGTTAAAATCTTGTCTATTATTATTAGTACTGTTATTAAAATGTTGTCTATTATAATTAGTATTATTATTAAAATTTTGTCTATTATAACTAGTATTATTATTAAAGTTCTGTCTATTTGGATTACTGTTATTATTATTAAAATTTTGCAAACTATCACCATACCTAGTATTATTGTTATATGATTGTCTGTATTGTTGATTATCATTTTTATTATATTGAAAGTTATTATTGTTTTTTCTGTTGTTATTATTATTACTTGTCATATTACCTCTTTGTATTCTTTGAATAAAATTAATAAAACTATCTATTGTTTGAATATTTTGTACAGTTACGGTTTGCACAACATCAGCATCAAAATGTCTAGATACATTTAAGACTGTTTCATCCTCTCTAAGTGGTGGTTCTAAATATTTTGCAACTGTTATCAGTTTTAATGCATAATCTACCATATTTGATTTTAAATTGTGATTATACTTTCCAAAATATAGAATTTCTCTAAACTTGGCTTGCTCTAGTTCACCCCAATAATAATTTAAAAATTTATTTTCAAATGTTTGAAAATTATCTAAATCATTCTCAATACTAGCAAACCAAGTTGCTGCATTGTCATTTAATGTCATTCTAATATAATCTTTAATATCATTAATATTATTCACCAATCTTAATTTATGTTTTAAACTATTTATGTATACTCTAGGATGCAAATTTTTTATATTACCAGAGAATTTAATCCCAGTCTCATTTGTTAAATTTAAGTAAGATCTCCCTATGTCTCTCATTTGTGAAATATCATCTATTCTCTGTTCCACATTTCTTATTTGATTACTATTTATTTGGATATTTTGTTGTATATCGTCTAATTTTTCTTCTGTGTTTCTCCTGTCTTCGTTAATTTTTACTTCTAAGTTACATTTCTGTAACTCTATTTTCTGTTCTATATCTATCTTATTATCTTGAATAATCCTCTTTACTTCTGTCCTCTCATTTTCTATCCTTTTCTTGTAGTCATTCCGTATACTTTTTATTTCATTTGCTACTTTTTTCTCTGCAGCTTCAAGTTTTTTATCCATTTGTTTTACAATTTTATTATTATTATCTTCTATTTTCTTTTCTAATTTTCTATAATTCTCTTCCAATTTCTGTTCCATTTTTTTCATGTCTTCTTTGACTTCTTTTGAATTCTCTTCCAATTTTTTCGTATTCTCTTCCATTTTCTGTTCCATTTTTTTCATGTCTTCTTTGATTTCTTTTGAATTCTCTTCCATTGTCTTGTTCATCTGCATCATTAATGACATCAAAGCTGCCATATTGACATTTTCCTCTCTTTCTGGATTCATTTCTGCAGTATCTTGTGGAACTTGAACTAAACTCTCCTCTTGTATAGGTTGTGTTTCTACTTCCACATCTTCTTCATTCTTTTTGCTTCTTGTACCTTTCTTTCCTTGAGACATTTTGAGACTTTACTTGTTCAAATATAATTAAAAATAAAATCTATAATTTTTTCTTTCTACTGATAATTAATTTACTTATATGAGAGCACTTATCTTCCCAAACTAATTCTTTTAAATAGAGAGCCACCGCGTTGGGTGCCAAATTGTTATGATGTGTTGTTTTGTTTGAATGATGAGCAATGAGTATTTTTAATAATATAGGGTTTTTATCGCGGTTCTCAAAGAATTAGCTTGTAAGTACTTTTTTAAATTATCTTTATTATAACTATTATGAAACACACATATATATCTAACTTAGCCAATGTAAATTTAAAATAAACTATCTTTAAATTGATATTCTTATAAAACTAATTAAATTCTATAGACAATCTACAATTTAAACAAAACTATCTTCAAAATTGAAATTGTTATGACACTAACTAAATTATATTAACAAAATTTTGTACCTTTCTTTCACTGAATGCCTAAATGAAGTTTTCTACTATATAGATTCTAATCACCACTGAATGTCTTCCTACTTCAGTTATCCTTGTTTTTTGTGAAATTACTTTTTTCAATTATCAGCTTCTACCAATTTAAGATATAGTTTTCTTCACCAGCATTTATACACCACCAACCAAACCAGCAAACAGCATTTATATTTATTCTTCTTTTCAATATACCAATATCCACTTATTATAAGTTGATTTATACTAATCTCCAACCATAATATAATTTAATTTCTTCCAATATACTTTTTTTAATCTTCAATAATTATTTGTGTATAATTATAAATGTGCATTAATTATATGCATAATTTTTAATCTTCATTTAACTCACTATATTAAACAATTTGACTATTTGTACCTGATTCTCTGACTCCAAATAATCTTTCATATTTCTTACTAAACTTTTCTGACTGACTTCTTGAAAATTCTGAACAATTTACTTCACTAAATGTGTCTAATAACTTTCATAATAAACTGGCCTGACTTCTGACTAAAAACTTCCAAAAACTTCTGAACAATTGACTTCACTAAGTAAATGTATCTATCTTCTAACTAACTTTCATGATAAAACTGCTAAAAACTCTTCTGACTGCACTATCTACAACTTTTCTGACTAAAAACTTTCAAAAACTGCCAAAAACTGCCATCTTGAATCCAAATCACGGGTATTTATATCTTTTGGACATTCTAGAACCATCTCGTAAGAGATCATGTTCCAATTTGTTCTATTTCATACTTGTATGAATTTTCTGGAACAAACCATTTCGCAAACATGGCCATCTCCGGAGATCCAGAGAATTCCATTCTTTTCTATTAATAATTTTGTTTACATTTAGGCTTTTCAGATCAGAATATATAATTAAATTAGTAACTTAACATTCTAATTTAATAAAATACACATTTCAAACAATATATTATTATAACCCACTTTATATTCATAAATATTCTTAAACGTCACTTCAGAGTAATATCTGTCAATCTCCGAGAGTATTTTTGGTTGCCTAAGCACATGGCTCACTTATATATATTTACAATATTAAAATACAACTTTTTACGATTATTATATGCTAATTTATTAAAAATGCCCTCACATAAATATATTTTTATTAAATTCTCTAGTATTTAACTTATTTAAAACAACCAAATATCTAATATTATGTAGTATATAACTTATAAATTATTTTCTATAAACCCTAATTGTCACAATATATATATATATATATATATATATATATATATATATATATAGAGAGAGAGAGAGAGAGAAAAGGAGTACGACTGTCATTCCAAATTAACTAAGGTTCACTCGAAGAGGGGTAGGTTTTTTGGTCAAAGTGGAGAAATAAAAGACAAAGAAGGTGGCTACTTCATCTATTTATTAAAGACGTTTCGCTTTCTGCTCAGAAAGCATCATCAGTTCATCTAAAAAGAACAATATGAAACCAAACATCCATAGAGAAGTTAAAAAATGTGTGTTACCTTACAAAGACATGTAGCAGTCAATGATGTTAAAAATATGAAAACGCTTACGAAACTGGACATTTAGAGTTAAAGTTGTATAAAACAATTAATTAAAACTAGGTATAGTTTGCAATTTAACAAAATTAGCACAGCAAAAGAACATGTGATAAACATACATGTGTATAAAAAAATTATTATAAAAACTTATGTAAAAAACATTAAGGTTTATTTTATAGTGTAAAGAACTAGAAAGATCATGAGAATTCACTTTCAACAATTTATTTATAATCAATTCGATTTTAATTTTAACTTTAGGTAACATTATTGAATTATTTAAGATTAATATAGTAATAAAGATAAAAATGAAGTTACCAGTCTTAAGCTTACTGAATCTCGCAGGTAAATGAATTTACAGGTTTAACACCCACGCAAACAACGTAAATAGATATGGCCTTGAGGTCAAAATGACAGAACAGCAAGGCAAAATACCAACCTCTAATATAATAGAGCGCTACATTCATAGAATGTGATAAATTTGGTTGACAACTTGTCGTTAAAAAGCCAAAAAATGAAAGGAAAAGGTGGTTAAGATCACCATTTACCCCCCAGTGATTGATTTGTTAACAAAGAACAAAGCATGCGGAATTCATTACTAAAAGCATGCGGAATTCCTGGAAAATCTCCAGGAACTTCATTACTATTAAGGTGATTACTATTTAAGATATTCACCGTGTCCTCTCCACGTGAACCTATGTGATTGATACACTAAATGTGTTTGATCTTTTTTTGTCCGTTAACTCATCCATGTATGAATGATTATTTATCCAATAAGCATTCCTTATTTTTCTGTATTACGCTGGTGGATAAACACCTTGTATATACTCTTTATGACGTCTATTTCACTTTGCTACATTAGAAACTACAATTTTCTTCAATTTTACGCTGGGGCACTTCTTCATTTTTTTGATTCTCAGTGAATATTTTTGCTATTTGTTTCGTACTTACCTTTCTTGCTTGTTCTGTATTCCTATCAATTGACTCTGTAAGCCCTGCGACTGGTCTCCACGCATACTTCTATCATGCAGATTCCTGGTAATCCTTTGCGCAATGACCTGCTAATCCGCATCCTAGGCACATACATATGAAATTCCTAGCAATACAGGTGGCCTCTAGACGGCCGAATCTCCTGGACCGATAACATTGTTACGGATACTTTGTCTCTTGACTTAACCTTATTTGTTGGTAATATAATACTCGCTACCTACAAATCCTGCACCAATATCGTCCGCAAATTAGCAAATTTTATGATTCTTACCTTCAGGAGGATTAATAGTAGTGTAAATTTAAAATCGCGACTGAATTATGACATTGCGTTAACTTCCATCTAAATTTTAAAGGAAAACTGTCTTTGCTTCATATCTCCGCCATTTTCAACTTTTGGACAAAACGAATAAACACCGAAATTTTTGTAAATGCGATTACCTACAATTTCTTTCTTACAAATTTTTCCGTACGGTGGATATTTTCCTAATTAAGGAAGAAAATAGTATAGGGGGAATAAAGTTTACAACATAATGTTTCTAAACAAAACTGAAGAGAATTATATTTATATGGCTATGGAAATATGGAGAGGGGAATGCGGACAAATGTGAATAACAGTTAGAATAACTTGGGACAAAATTCAAAGAGATGCTGGTATAATCTAAAAAATTAAGCTTATCATCTGTTTAGAGTAAGGCAGCCTTGAGTTAAGCCACAGTTAAATAGTAAACACATTAAGACTGTGTTAAAGAATTATCTATAATTTTGTTAACGCATTATATATTTTTTATTTGAAGTCATATATTGTTATGGATAAATGGAATACTCAGGACAAGATATTTGAATCGATTATTTTTGAATAAAATAGTCAACATTTTTCCTATGTACGCTATGTCTATACGATTAGAAGAGAGTTTGGTAACAGTACTATACGAAATAATACATTTTAACGATCTCATAATAAGTCTTGATAAGATTAGAAACTTATTAAGGTTTTAATTCAAATTTTCAAATATTGATCCAGATATAGAATTTACCAAATGTCAACACTCTTCCAACTTGGATTGTTTCTATTTCATCTGTTAATACCAAACTCTCCGTATTCAAAAAAGCTGATTACCATCCTAAAGCTTTATATCGATGTATCCATCAATAACTCCAAACATATGGTAACCATGATGTTGCTCAAAAACAGAAGGGGGAGCGGGAGCAGCATGTATTTCCAATAAAACAAAAATACTAATTAAACTTCCCAAACCTGCATATGTTTCCACAGCCGAATTAACTGCTTTCATTTGTAGCATTTCGATTTTCCTTCGTATTTATTAAAACACCGAAAAATATTCTTAATCTTTTTGCGTCGCTGATATGGATAATATAAACATTTTTAGTTTGTTTATATAATACAGATGGGTATTTCTTTTGATGTTGATTTCGCCTATTAGAGATTTTGCGCATCAAATAAACAGGAATATTTCCGTTTATGCTTTGTTTATACCGTTGAGTGAACTATGTCACTCAACGATTGATCGCGGAAGTAGTCAGTTATTGTATCTGAGTCCAGATTTTTCTTCAAATTTGTTATTGTTTTTTTTATTGCTCGTTATTCGTTTTTGTCATGGAAATATAGTGTAAAGTGGTAGAAGCAGTTAAGGCTTAGTTAGAGAGGAGATTTGGATTTAAAAGAGATAGTTTTTGGCGTTTAGTCTTTAAGCCGGCAATTTTTGTTGAGAGGTGAATTCGGGCTCAATAAATCGCCGTCTTATAAATCCCCCATCTGAGGGATTTATAAGACGGCGTTTCCAACCATTTGAGAGATCCACATAGTTTTAATAAAGAATTGAGTGCCAAGTTTTGAAGATTGCAGTTTTTTGTCATCCAGGATAATCCAAAGACCGAATCAGTGTAAAATTTTCCAATATTTGTTCATTTTTATGTTCCATGGTTACCCCAGACTATTTGCAGTTTGTGTGGGACATAGTTATGTATTATTTGCAGTGTTTTTGATTCAATTCCAGTCCAAAGAATTTTCTTAAAGGTAAAACACCAGCCAGTGATACCAGGAAAGAAAAACCTTTCTTTCTATCTAGCAAGAGGATTCTTTTAAACGGCTTCCAAATTCAAATAGTTTATGAACCTTCTTGTATTTTTTGCCCAGGAAATCTATGTAGTATTTTTTTAATTTCTTTCTTTGTAGTTACCCCTTCCAGTCCCTCCTTTATTCATCTGCTTACAACCCAGTTCTCCAACCAAAGCAAGAGTGACCGTTCGCAGACGTTTGGGTTTGTTTGCCTACCCTATCTCCAGCCCAGTAAATGCTCAGTGCCCACTTTCAACCCCCTATAAGTGATACCCAATGTGGTGGAGAAATTATATCGTTACACGTTAATGCAATAAATTTTGTGGTAGAAAATAATATCAAAGACCCTCTTATTATTACGGATTACTTAAGATATGTAACTGCCTTAAATAAAAGACATCTATCCTCATCATCCAAGTTTACTACTTATTATAAAATAGTATTAAACCAATTGCAAACTTTGAACATAAATATTAACTTTGTATGGATTCCTTCACTTATTGGAATAGTTGGAAATAAGAAAGAAGATTAACTGACAAAACTGGCAATATTAAGTCTGGAAGCTATAGACTTCAGAAGAATTCTACATCTAGATATAAAACCTGTAATCAAGAACCTAATACTTAATGCTTGGTAGATCAAGTGAAACCAGTCAACATCCAAACTGCGAGAAGAAAAACAGTCGATACTACCTTTGAAATTAAATCCAAAGAAGCGATTACATCAAAGCATTTTATCTCGTCTGAGAATAGGCCCTACCGCCATCACCCATAAACATTTGCTGAAGTGTGAACCGAAACCGCAGTACTACGTATCTAATATTGTGCTCAGTGTTTCCGATTTTACTAGAATGTCCTTCCTCCAGTGTAGAATGACTTCATTATAAATTGCAAGGCACCTTAAAAGCAATATTAAGTAATGGAAGTGATAAAAAATTTGTTATCATTTTTTTATTCCATAAATGTATGTAATAAATTGTAAAACTTTAAATTTTATCTTCATGCTTCATCTTCATCTCTCTTCAGAGGGAAGTTGAACTTACAATTAAAGAAAGAAAGCTACAGTATCTCGGACATGTGATGCGAGGCGAGAAGAATGGCATCCTGTCATAATGTAAGGAAAGATAGATGGCAGAAGAAGCATCGGAAGAAGACGAATTTCATGGCTTAAAAACCTGAGAGAATGGTTTGGATGCAGCCCAAAACAACTATTTAGAGCTACTGCCTCAAAAATTAAAATAGCTATGATGATTGCCAACCTCCGTAGCGGAGATGGTACCTGAACAAGAAGAAGCAGTGACTTTTTTCATGAATCGACATTGATAGTGATTAAGTAATTCTGCTTATAGTTTAAAATTTAAACGATTTTAAGACCATAAGTTAAACATAAAATATTACTAGGATTTTATATTTTAAGATTGTGTCATCATAATTAGTTTTTAAATAGTTATAAGATTATTTTGTTTATTTTAGCTGGGTATTACAATTTATGAAATATGCTTCTAATCACAACTTACAAATCAGAGATGTATACGATACTGTGGACAAGGACTTAGCGGCTCATCTAAGAGAGGAATTAGAACAGTAAGTTAATCAGATTGATAATATATCTAATAGCATCTTATTCATGTTTACCTTTTGTAAATTTACTGTTTGTTACTGATTGCTTGTATTTATAATCAGAGGCATTTAAAACATATAATATAACAGAAAATAAACGCAGAAAATAACTAGATGTAAAACTAAAAGAAGAACAAGAGTTTTTTAGGGAGAACCAAGGAATATCTAAATAATGATAAATTATTTTCTTTTTGCTTTTTGTTTTTTTTTAACATATTTCACAGTCATTTTAGACTTACGAAAATTGAGAAATAATATTGAGAGGCAAAATGGAACGGGAGAATATCTCTATCTCGCGTTTACAGATTTGAAAGCTGCATTTGCTTACGTCTTTTAGTAAGCTAGTAAGTCTAGTATCCGAGACGAGCTCACGTGGAACTACTCTGCTTTCGTTCCACATAACCTTTATGCAGAAGGTTTTGCAGATCATATACGATCAGTTCAGACACAAACTGTCCATTTTACACTTGGTGCCTTCGTTTTGATGAGAGCTTGTAGTCCTCCATACTATCCAGACATCGCTCGGGCCCCATCCGTACACACGCCTACACAGTTATCCCAGTTAATATTATCTTCAGTCATATATGAGTTTAAAATCTCGAATAAATCAGTAGCTTTACAACTTTTACATATTTTTCTGCAAAATAACAAATCCTCACATATATTTGTATCTTGCATGTACCGTACTTAACATATCAAGTGACCATCATTATTACTATCAGTCGCCTCGTCCAGTTGAATGGCAAATAAACCCGAAAGTTTCCCCAAAATTTGCTCATTATTATCTTTTGCCATGTTGTGAATACGCCGACTAACCATATTGTTTGAAAAAGGTAAATTTTTTATTTCTTTAGCTGCCGATTATTCAATCATAACTGTTACCATATCAACCGCTGCAGGAAAAATCAGTTCCTCAGCGATCGTATGCGGTTTTTTACATGGTTTAGCAACACAGTAAGCTTCTATGTAAAAGGCGAGCAATGCTTTGGTAGGAATTGATGCTCTTGAAACCAAAGCCGTGGTCTGATGTTTAAGCTCTCGCAATTTTTTTACAAAAAAAGTTTCTTGGCTTACCTTGTAAATGACTGTGAGTTGATTTAAAATGCCGATTTAGTTTATTAGGAAGCCTACTTTCAGCCGCCAACACTTTGTGACAAACAATACATTGTGAAAGTTTTATATTCCCTTTAGTAACGCAGGTAAATCCAAAATCCAAATATTGGTCGTCATATTTCGTATATTTCTTCTTTTTACTTAAATTAACGTTCCTACTCTCGCTTGATTCATCACTTTGTTTTCTATTTTTTTACATATAAGCATCCATTGTTGATAGCAAAACACTCCGCGTGCGTAATAAAATAAAATAAAACCTTGACTAAATGACATGTCATACCACGAGCGGGAGAGGGGAGCCGACCGGCGAAACAGACCGACACCAGTGTTGCCAATGTCCGGATAATTATCCGATTTTCGGATAATTTCGTGGACCATCGTATAATTTTCGGATTGAATTTTTGAATAATTTCGGAAAATTCAAAGGTCTATCGACTTGATGTTGTGTTTTTTATTTGAGTTATCTATTAATACATTTATTTTATACTCATTTAAAATCAAATAAATATATTTTCTGTATTAAAAGTCAACGCTGACACGCCCTAGAGCGTCGCGACGCACAGTTTGGGAAGCCCTGGTCTAGGTGACAAAGTGTGCTCTGTTCACAGACCTACTATGACTTTCACTGTTTTCCTGTCTTTGTTTATTAGGTCTGCTGTAAATTTTGGCAATGCATGGCTTTAATGAGCCTTGTTTGGCTATTTCGTTGACCTTATAAACCTCGTGCTCTGGTACTCAGGCTACTGTAACCTTGCTACGGTCTCCTGATTTATTTAGGGTACCCAAATAATCCTCTACTAGCTTAGAATTGACCTCTACAGAATTGAGTGCCTTAAGCGCTGCCTGGCTAGCAGTGAAGATGGCAATTAAACGCTGAGTTCTCTTTTGCCTTTCTATTTCCTCCACGCAGTAATATTTTCAGTATTGATCATTTCCGCCTGGAAAATTGTGAGATCCTTACATATACTTACCGAAGAATGTATCTCTTATTTTGTCCCTACTGTACCGGCTCCTACACCCTCAATGTTTTTGAGCCATCAATGTACCAGGTAGCTTCTGCCTGTATGGGTACATCTTCTTTCCAATCTTCCTTACCTGGTATATTAATTTAGAATTTATTGTCAAAGCTATATCTCGTTGCTGTTGCATCGATGGATGGTTCCATTACGGTATCTGCTTTTAGCTCCTTAATTAGCTTTCTATTTTCAGCACAATGCGCCCGGCTTATATATTGCTGAATATGTATTATTCTGTGCGTCACAGATCTGGCTTTAAACTGTATAAAGATATGAAATCTTGGAAGATCCACCAATAGTTTAACGCCACAGACCCATAGGTTATCATTGGTCTAATAACCCTTGTGTATAACGCAAGGGTCGTTTGGGGGTTAAGCTCGTATTATTTACCACACATCCTTCTACATCTCCCAAGGATATAGTAGCTTTCTGTGATGCTTTCATGTGAGTATATCATGCAAGACTGTAATTAAAAATATACATCTATGTACTTTAGTTCCTTTGATAAATAAAATTTCTGTTCCTTTCAGCACTGGTGGTTTTAGGCCTTGTAATGCTGTGTTTTTTTGTGAAGTTCATGATTTGTGTTTTTTAAGCATTGATTGTCAGTCTCTGTTATTTACACCAGTTATTAATTATATTTAGGGTTACTTGCATCCTCCCAGATACAACCTACGCGAATTTGCCACTGACGACGATTGCAATATCGTCAGCATATCTCAGACAGTAAAAGTCTTTTGTGGATAGATTTTTGAGAATATCATCTACTAGGGTTGACCGGAGTAGATGTGGCACTAACCTGCAATTGAGTGAACAACACTAACCTGCAATTTCTGTGCATGTTATGAGAAAATACAAAACTCAAACAGGCCTGACCGGAATGTGCTGCTTGAACCTATTGTACTTAACAAAATTGTGATAATAATTTTATTAAATGATATAAAATGAGTTGAGGTTAAACAATCGCTAGATATAAAAACCGTATGAAATATATTTGCAGCTGTTCAAATTTTATTTAAGTTAATGTTAATAAAATATTTTAGGAATTGGAATCACCAGTTAAAAATAGGACGAATCAAGAACAGAACCCCTTGTTTTTCAAAAGCACTATTTTCTACGTTTGGAAAACCATTTTTATTGTATGGAATGCTTTTGTTTATACAAAGTTTTATAATAAGGTATATCTGTTTCAGTATAAAAATATAATATTATATATAGAATTTTTGTTCTTAAATTCGTTGCATATCATTGATCGAAAGTTTAATTTTATACTATCATAATTTCAAGGCATTTTTTATTCTTTAAAAGAAAGGGTGTGGAAATTACAAGAAAAGAAAACTACATAGCTACCAAATAGGGTCTATTATAAGACAGCCGCAGCACAACTTACTTATCATTTCTCAGTGAAATCTGTGCTGCGACTACTGCGATTCCCAATCCCCAGGACGTAAGACCATCCTATCTATGAGATGCATGCTCCACTGCTATGCTTGGTACTATTTCATCCCATGGTGGGAATAACATTAACATGAAAATAAAAGTAATAAGAGGTGACCAAGAAGGGCATTCAGAAAATAGTGGGTGTTCTCATACCATATGGTGTGAGTTGGCATCGCAGCCGATGTTGACTTGTAGTCCATTACTTTTACAGTGTTCGATCACTTTACTAATTGCTGTAGGAGGGGATCTGTTGCTGCTTTATCTTTTAAGAAATATGCCGAGCATATGATTATATCACGTCTGCTCGCTTGCTCCCTTATAGTGATTTGAGACCTTAATCTAGCGGGGACAAATGAGCGGAATCCAGTTTAACCTACGTAATATTTTTTTCACCCATTTTTCACTAATTTATTACCACTCTAAATAAATTTTTGACCACCAAATCAACCTTAAGGAGAGCGATTCTGCTGGCTTAAGGTTTAAGCTAGCAGAATTCGGAAAAAAAATTTTGCTTATGGCATATTTTTGCATCCATTTTTCACTAATTTATTACCACCCTAATAATTTTTCACCACCAAACCACCCTTAAGGAAAGCGATTTTGCTGGCTTACTGTTAAAACTAGTAGAATTCCAAAAATAATATTTATGATATACCACAGTGCTCTGCTAGGTTTTTATAAATTTATTACTACACTAGTAATTATTCACCCCCCAACTACTCCTTATGAGAAGTCAATAATTCTGTTGGGTTAATATTTAAGGTGATAAAAATCTATTTTTACAATTTTACTGTAGGTACTCTTGTAACTGAAAGTATAAATTGCTTGCAAGGTTTTTACTGAATTTTATCCATCCTCATAATTTTTGACCGCCTAAGCCACATTTCTTATTAGCTTTTAATAAGAGAAATCGAATCGTAAATCCCTTTTATGAATATAAAATAAGTAAAATCAAGTTGAGTTTTAGTAAATACAATGGAATTGTTATATTTCACAGAATAATTACCAGGTAAGAAATATTCAAATTGAAATAATTTTATTATGTCTATTAAGTACATTAATTACCTAATTGTATTTCAAAATTTTTATTTGAATTTGCTAGCTTAATATTCAAGCTTCAGCTGAATAGCCTAATACTAACTTCCAACAAGGAGTAGTTAAGAAGTGAAAAATTAATAGGGTGGTAATCAATTTGTAAAATCCTATCAAAACACTGTGGTACTTCAAAAATATATATTTTTTTTAATTCTGCTGGCTCGAATATTTAGCTAACGGGAACGTTTCCAAATAAAATTGTTTTAGTGGTGAAAAATTATCAGGGTGGTGGAGGTGTAGTAAAAACTTACCAGAACACTTTTTTATTTCAATTACTAAGGGTGAATAATTACTAGGGTGGTAATCAATTCGTTAAAACCTAGCAGAACACTGTGGTATTTTAAAAATATATTTTTTTCTAATTTCGCTGGCTTAAATATTAAGCTAGCAGGAACATTTTCAAATAAGATTGGTTTAGGGATGAAAAATTATCATGGTGCAAAGTTTAGTCTAAACTTAACAGAACACTTTTTTATTTTTTATAAGTAGAGGAGAGTGAAATTGTAAAAGAATATTATTTCAACTTAAATTTTAACCTAACAGAATTATTGGCTTTTCATAAGAGGCAGTTGAGGGGTGAATAATTACTAGGGTGGTAATCAATTCGTTAAAACCTAGCAGAACACTGTGGTATTTTAAAAATATATTTTTTTCTAATTTCGCTGGCTTAAATATTAAGCTAGCAAGAACGTTTCCAAATAAGATTGGTTTAGGGATGCAAGATTATTAGGGTGGGTAAAGTTTAGTAAACATTTTAAAAACACTTTTTTATTTCAGATATAAGTAGAGGAGAGTGAATTAGAAAAAAAAAGAATTTTCCCCTTAAATGGGTAAAAAATAATGTCATCGGCAAAAAGTTTTTTTTCTGAATTCTGCTAGCTTGAAACATAAGCCAGCAGAATTGCTTACATGAAGTGTGGTTTGGTGGTGAAAAACTATTAGGGTGGTAATAAATTAGTGGAAAATGGGTGAAAAAATATTACCTAGGTTAAATTGGATTCCGCTCCTTTGTCCCCGCTAGCTTAAGGGTCCTTGTTTTGAGCTGCAGTCACATCTTCCGTGCAGAAACATCAGAAAGTAAATTCTGAATAATATCTTTCCTAAGTAAAATACACGCTCTGGGTTTTATCCCGTTTGAGCAATACAGAAAATTAGTTAGACTGCTCCTCGGCCGCCAATTCGACCTGACCCAGTAAGTCAAGGCTTTTGGTATAGTGCTACATCTGTGGATTTATTTGCGAATTTTCTGCGAATGGTATATAAACCAGCCTTAGCCTGTTAAAAATTCGCGTGTATGAATTGAATCAATATTGTCGTATACAGTATACAGTCTTGTCTCACTCCTCTTTTTATATTTATTTTAACCGACAGGTTTTGTGCAACTTTTATTCTTGTCACTTGATGCCAGTATAAATTTGTAAACCGATAACTTGTATCACAGTTATTGGAAGGTGTACAATAAGCCAATGTGCCGCAGTGCGTCCAGGCTAAAAAAACGGCTGTGAGAGAAGATAAAGATTGAAACTATATTTATATATTAATAATAACTTTTGCTCCCATGACAAATTTAACTTTGGCAACAATAGAATTAGCTGTAGCATATGAATGCATACATACAGCCTACACTGGGAGAAATAGTCATCAGAACTATACAAACGCCATACAAACACCGTTTGAGGTAGTAGATAGAACAAAGAGAAAAATCATCCACATAAAATAGTACCGTCAAATATGTCTAAATTCGGTCATATTTTCAGACTGGTGTCAATTCCATTAAGAGACAAAATTAATAGTTAAAATGAAAAATATATTTTGACTAAACTCACTGGCCTATGGAAGATGTAACGTATTTCTTCTTGTTCGGCTTTTTCCTATTATGAATTTGAGGTTTTCGTCTTCCATAGCACTCTATTCTCCCAGTTACCTTATCGTTTACGTTTTCCATTTTATAGCAGATCTTTCCCTCGGGCTTTTTTCCGATTGGTCCCACTTTGTTGATGTAATTATATTTTTTCTTCATATATTTCTTCTGATGTTTTTTATTTTTTTTTTCCATGCTTTCATTGATTTGTTGTACCCCATTGTCTATGTCTCTGCGCATTCTCTCAAAGCGTTCCGTTCTCTTGAAAGTTATTCTTTGCTTTACTTATTGTCTGATGGTAACACATTCTTCTCGTGTTTTTGGGGTTCTGTGTTTAGTCATTTATGAACCTTATCTTTTGTCCTTTTTATCATAGATTGTAACTGTATTTCTCCAAATATTTATTCTTGTATTGTTCAATACCTAGAACTTTATTTGCCGCCTTTGTTTATTTTTTCCTAGATGATGTATTTCTGTTGTGGTCCATTCTTCGTACAGCTGAAGCATAGTCTGTAGCTTATTCTGATATACTGTTCACATACTAAATTGTCGTAGACGTTCTACTTTATGCCTCGTATTTGTGATTTTTTACATCTCCTTATCTCTCTAGATCTTTTTGTTGTTTTCTCGTGTATATAAATTTCCTTATTACTAATAGGTGGTTCTTGCACATTTTGCTTGTCTATATACTCTTACATCTCGTATTATTGTTTTTCTATCTTTTCTTACCATGACTAAATCATTAATTGATCTTTGGTTTCTACTAGGTTCCTCTCATGTGTATATATGTGTGTTTTTATGCTGACATCTTGTGTTGGTTATAGCCAAATCGTATTCTTGACCTATTTCAATTAGCAGACTTTCATTATTGTTTTTAATTTCATCTTCTCCGAATCATCCCTTTTTATCTTGATTTTTCTTCCCTATTTGGCTGTTAAAATCTCCAATTAGTAAGCTATTTTCTTTTTCCTTTGCTTTGCCCAGTATATCTTTTAGTGTGTTGAAAAATCGTCTTTTTCTTTATTGTCGCCATTGTCATTCATTACATATACTCCAACAATTATTGTTGGTTGTCGAAATAGTTGTCCTAATTTCCATGATTCGTTCATTTATTTGCTGGTTATTTGGTCTGCGTTTTCTGCATTTATTTTGTATTAACATTGATACTCCTTTTGGTGCTCTTTCATGTTTGCGAACTTTAATCCACATGTGTATGTTTTCCTATAATTTCCTTCCCCTTTTTTTGTTTCACTTAAGACCTTTATATCTGTGCCTAGTCTGTCGATATCTGGGAGTATTTCATTTTGTTTCATTGCGATTTCTTATATATTCTTATATATTCAATATTCGTATTCTCACAGTCCTTTTTTTCGCCAACGTCTTATATCTTTGTTTCCGTCTAAGTTCCGAGGCTGTGTTGCATTATTTTTTACGAGTTAATTATTTTTTATGAGTGTCGCGTAGCAGATCCGACGTCTCAACCCCCTATTCTTCGAGGGACCAAGTTCCAGTTCGTTAATCAATCAAAATCATTCTCATATCTGTGGTCGTTATCGGTAAATCCATTCAGGATATTGGGAGGGAAATGATAGGTTTGGATACAGAATGAGGGTAGTAGTGGAGAGGATAAATAAATTACCAAAGTTTCAACAGTTTAGAGAGGAGTAGAGAAACACCTAATTGCTCCAAAATATTTTAGGACCACTGAAGCAATAAAACAATTAAAACGCTTTTTTTCTTCAATTTATTGATGATGAACTTAAAGGCTAATTTAAAATGTTTATAGTTATGGCTATTATACTAGTGACAAAAAGCGTTATATAAATATTATTAGCTTTACAGTGCTTAGGGGGAGTAACAAAGATACAGAGAATTCAGTGAATCAACCAAAGGATTTACGATATATCATAAAACACTGGTACTACACGTTGATGCATTTAACTCACGCACTTTGCACGGGAACCCCAAACAAAGGGGTGCTTAAATGCCGGACGGCAATTTCACACTACACACTATCGTCACTGTCCTTTAATAACGTTAAGATGGGAAGAAGGGACAATAATGCGGGAGACGGTCGTAGATACATTACCACGAGAGCTTCGCGCACAAGCTGCTAAAATAACTGCGATTAAAATATAATAAATATGTTTTTTACAACAGGTAGGGCAATTGTTTCTCCTGTATGGTATTTGGGGATAAACCAAGGCTCACGTAGGTAGGGGCGCATCCATGAAGTAGATCTGTCACCTATAGAGATCATAGAGGAGTATGTAATTGATACCATAATGCTAGATAAGTATCTGAAAGCTTAAAATATTTAAAATAGAAAAAAAGTGGATAAAAAAATGCCATTTAAAAATACTGTATACTATTACTATAAGTCTTTTAATCCAGAAACTCTATTCTGAATTTCAAATTTTTATTTGAAATTATTCTGATTTTTCAAATGATGATCCAAATTGTATTAACTTGGAACTTTAATAATAGCATTGTCTTTTGGTTAATGATACGCAACAGAATTAATATGGGATTATCTGCATCATTTTTTAGACAACGTTTCTCCCTGATTTTAGAATATTTCATCCCATAATTTTATCTGAATTTATAATTCATTTTGAAATGAGAACAGACGATGTTATTGGTTGGTATATGGGATCTGCTATTATATTCTTAGCAATTTTAAATACTTTTATTTACCATCATACCTATGTTGGTTGCTCGTTTATTGGAATGCGGGCTCGAGTGGCGACTTCATCTCTACTACAGAAAAAGGTATAATTTTTTAAATTAAAATTTTAATTTATTTATTTTTAATTCATGTGTTTGTTAAAATATGTTTAATGAGTAGTAGTTTTGAGCAGCTATTGAGTACTGCATATCTGCTACGTTGCTGCAGTTGTTATTCCTATGTGTGGTGCACTACAAGGCTTTAGGAAGTTCCATCCAATGAGAGGGAACAGGAAAAATTAATTTCAGGCCAAAAAACTGAAATAGTAAGCCTTGTGTTAGAGTCTGCATACGTTTTATATTTCCTTGCCATTTAAAAACAATTTTTTGAAAGAACATAGCTGATGGCAAGAAAATTAAATGAATTTAATTATTGGTTAATGAATTAGTTAAATTATATAAAAGATTCTAACTGCATATAGTTTGAAAACATACACGTGGGTTAGATCTTCTGTATAAAAACTCAAATATGAAATGATGACAGATCAGATAAGACGGATATGTAAAAAAAATGATCAATCGATCAGTGATCAAGAAATATGAAATGTACTCACCTATAAATGGATTTTGTCAAGAAAATCTAGCTTAAATAGACAGAAGACATTATAACATCACACGGCTAACATGGAAGAGTTGTTAACTGACAGATATACTTTGTCGACTAAAGTAGGACATAGAAATTTTATACTGTCCTACCGTATAGAACATAATGGGATCTGAATATAGGGAATTAGAGTATTAATTGAAAATTACACGATGACTATGACAGAATATTTAGTAAATAGAAAGTTGATCGAAGAACTGAGCGCCAACTATTTTTAGAATAAAAATAGTGCAATAAAAGATAAATATAAGAAAGGAATAAACTCGAAAAAAATTTAAATACAATTATTATTATTTGAAGAAAAATAACAAATATATGACGTTTATTACGTTACAAGGTTCAGTGGCATTTTTGTCTCTGACGACTGGAGTATAAAAAAATATTTTTTAGTTACCTATTATTTATTTTGACTAATAATGTAACAGTGGTGAATACAGTATTCACATAAGAGGCAACAACATCTTTAGCAAAATAAAAGAGAAAACTTGGATTTAAAAATCGGAAATGTACCGGAATCATTTAATTTACTTTGTACACTTCCCGTCATATAAAACTGGTACACTTTTTTTTCCCAATGTAAACCTGGCTTCAGACTGGATACAGTGTTTCGTGAATTAATTCGCGGTTGCCATCACAGATAACGGAATTGCACTAAATCTAATTAAAAAAAAATAAAGTTATTATTAGATAGGTATTATTTTTATCATTAACAACAAAAAACCGTATTTAATAAATTTAATAACCAGAGATAGGGTTCAGCTAATATCCAAAATATTTGAAGGATCTTTAAACCTAGATTATTGGCACAGGGAACATTGGAATGCATCTACTGTACCTAATTTTTTACTTCAATTACCTACCGAACACAAACTGTATTTTGTATCAATAAGTTTAGTCACAAGCCAACTACCAAGATTAATTTATTATTTATTATATGAACGATAACATTAACAAAAACTAACATTATACTATATGCTACGTAGATTATAAAGTGACAGTTACAATCCAATACCTCACTGTAATGTTTTATTATAATAATTTAAAGTTATGTCTAGATTGATTTTATCTATCACTATATTTGAATTGAAATATTTTCATAAATTATAATAAAAAACAAATCAAGGTATGAGTACTTAATTGAGATAATGAAAAATTACAAAATTAATATGAAAATTTTTTAGGATGCATGTTTAAACAAATTTAATGTGACTGACTGATCGAGAATGCTCGATGTTTTAGTTTTTAGAATACTCAAAACTGGCGGTCTGTCACAGAGCCCTGCTTTTAGCTGATTTCATATAATATTTTCGTTGAACTGGCAACAGTGCCCTAGAAATTAGAATGACACATGTGACAAGATCAACTTACACAACTTGAAAAACATGATTTTCGGTAATAAGAGTTGTACCAGTTTTTTATGACGCGAACGGTACCACTGACCTGATGATGTTTTTCAAATTTTAGAAAACGAAACCGGTCGTTTTGGGTAGTAAAATTAAACTGATTGTGAGTAAGTCTAATTTATTTCTTTTACCTCTTTTTTAAAATGGACTCACACAAGCAACACATTCATGATTTAAACTACGGTAATTTACAATTATTGCATTGCAAATTGCTTATAATTTTTATAGGAATATTAAAAGACACCATAGTTTTTTGTAAAGTAAAATCTAAAATAGTATATTTTAATTTAATTTTTAGGTATTACGACTAAGCCAGACTTCTTTAAAACGAATGTCCTTATGTAGACTAAATAAACTACTAACCGAAGATGTTAAAAGTATAGAAGCTGCTGCTCCGTATTTCCATTATCTATACATAACACCAGTTCAATTCATCAGTTCAGCCTATATTCTATATACTTTTACTGGAGTAGCATCGTGTGTGGGTTTAACTTTTATGCTATTAGTATCTATACCACAAGGTATGTATATCGACCAAAAATCTTTCGATGCACAAGATTTTCGTCTAATTTATGTTTTACTTTTAAGATTCTAGACATACTCTTAGATAGAGATAGTTCTTATTACGTGATCAATACAATATACTACAGCAATTTATCTAACATTTTAAACAATAAGAGCAAAAGAATTCTAAAAAAGTCTCGTTTATTAGATTGTATATATATTTTTTTATTTAAAGAAACAAAGTCGCATCCACCCAAAGGTTATTAGCGACATTCCTGTAACATTTGTAATAATATTAAATCTATCATTTGTAACAATCAATCATTGTAACAATTAATTACAATTTGTGAACAATTGAACATTTGTAACAATTAATTAAGTTAAATTTTGTGTAACATATACATTTTAAGTAACCTAATAAATTGTTAGGAACTAAACTTTTGTTGAGGAGTGCTTTCAGGTTATTTGGCAAATTGTAAGACTGTCTTTCATTTACATATTTAGGACAGTCTATCAAGAAGTGCTTTATACTGTCTACTGTATTGCATGTTTCGCATTTTGGAGGTTCACTATTTGAGAAGAGATAGGCATGAGTATACCTACAGTGTCCAAGTCGTAGACGTGTAATAATAGTTTGGCATCTTTTACTTCTGGCTGTGGGCTTCCATGAAAAGATATCACTTTTGATTGTTCTGAGTTTCGAACTAGAGTCATTCCACTCCCGATTTCATGCACTTAACACCTTATTTTTGAAATAAACTTTTAGATCGCCTGCGATACTCCGACACTCTGTTTCTGATGCGTCACTGGTGATAGCGTTACGCGCACTAGTATCTGCTTCTTCCTAGTCGATCTTTTTACTAATGTGGCTACACCGCCTGAAGAAAAATTATTATTTATTATCCTGTCTTTGCGAAAAGGAGTTTATTGGTTGGAGTTATATTTTTTTGGGATATTCAGATTAGTTTCCTGTAGGCATATGACATTGTATGAGATTGTTCACCAATTAGATGATGGAGCATAGCCAGGTGATGGAAAAAACCATCAATATTTCACTGAAGTAGAGACTTGAATTTAATGTTGGCTTAACTGAGATGTGTCACTCTCCGCTTCCGATGCCTCACTGTTAAGATAATTTTGGATTTTTTCCTTATGGACGTGAATTTACATTTTATGGATCTTTCCTTTAAATGGGGATAAACTTGACGGAGCATATAAGACAAAGCTGGTAGGTCTGTGGTATATTCTTAAATTGTGGTTATAGGATCTGTTAATCCCGTGATATTTATTGAGAGCATGTTAAGTTGATCAACGTTTAGAGGGAAAGGCAGAGGGTGAGTTTCTATGAAGTTTTTAGCAGAGTCAAGTAAGAGAGAAAATGAGCATTCAGAAGTGCTTGCTGAACCAATTTTTGCTTTTTTAGATTTTGCTTGGACTTTAGGTGGTGGAAAAATGTTCTTTTGAAGATGGATCTACTTCAGGTGAAATAATTTCATCGAAGTTTCTTTTTGGTTGATTAATTATGTGACTGTCCTTATTTGATGCATCTACTTTGTTTGGTATCTCCGGGATATTAGAAATAGACATTTGTCCACACTGGGAAGGGTTTGTGTCATTGGAAGCTTGTAAGGATATATTTGTTGCGCTGGATACCGATGCTTCATTGTTTTGGTTGGGGTTTAGTTGAGCTATTCATGATAATGAATATTCTATATGTCGTGTTGTCAAAAACAAGAGTAAATGACTCTGGTAGTGTTAGGTTGTGAGGACTGATATAGATTTGTCTTCGAAAACTAAGGATGTGATTGTACTCAGGCATAGAAGCATTTATTTTGAGGAAGGTCATGGGGTAGACAGGAACTATGCCGATTTTTTGTAACTCATTGATTAGCACGTCGTGCGGTATTGAAGGACATTATATCTAGGACGTATATATCTAGCAAATATAACATACTATGGATTAAAGAAACTTTTAATTGTAATGGTTTATTATATATCAAAAATCGTTGAGAATATTTTCATATTTCTTGAAAATGGAAAGTGTGCAACTAGAACAGCAAATTTATTTAACCGAATTCATCAAGATAAGCAACTTTATCACTCATATGTATTAAAAATTTTTATGAAACGGAATCAGTAGCTATTAAAAAAAGGGATTGTAAAAAACTTTTTAGGACTGAAGCGACAGAAATATCAATTTTAGGTCAGGTTAATTTGAAATCTACTTTAAGTACTAAAAAGTAGTTCAAGAATATGATTTCTCCCGCACTCTGAGATTATGACTCAGAAAATAAAAAACAGTCATCCAAACTTTCTATACAATATTTGTTTTTTAAATAAAAGTTCCTTTTTTCCAAATAGTACTGTAAATCGACACAATTGCCATAATTGGGCTGATGAAAATCCTAGAGTTTTCCACGAAACAAACCCAACAGCCATTGAAATTAAAGGTATGGGCAGTGATTTTTGGGAAACATATTGTTGGGCAATTCTTTTTGCAATAAAATTTGAATCAAGATACAGTTCATCCCTTTTTAACACATATAATAGAAAATCATACCAGGTACTCATAAGATGATTGGGTTTTTCAACAAAATGGCGCATCTATGCATTATATCAATATAGGGCGATACACTAATAAACAGTTTGCTAGACAGTGAATTGGCCAAAGCAATTTTATTAAATGTCCAGCAAGATCTCCCAATTTAACTCCCTAGATCTCTTCTTTTGGGATTGTTTAAATAGCAATATTTATAATACCATTCCAATTATCGGAAAAACTAGAACGACGATTTAGTTATGTAACCCCTGAAATGCTTTAAAATGTTCGTCATAATTTCCAATAGCAATTTTATAATTGTATGGACGTTGGTGGATCTTATTTTGAACATTGTTTGGAATTATGAATTTAGTTATTTGTGATGGTAAAAATTTAAAATTGATACTAGCAAAACATAGGCGTTTTATTTTTAGATATTAAAAGGTGTAACACTGTCAATAAACTGATACTTTTTCACAAGAATAGCGTAAATATGAAAAAATAATCATAGATGCCTGAACTCTCTAGCGAAATATCTATCTAATGATGTGACACCAAAATTATGTATTCCCCATTAAAAAGTAAAGTTTTGTCTGGAAGGTGATAATGACAGATATCGTTATCATGACAATATGTCCCCTTTATAAACGTGTAAATAAAACGTGTTTTATTTCAAAGGGGACATATTGTCACAATATCTCAATTTCATTTGACGTGTTTTAGAATTTTCACAAAATCCAGTGAATATTTCCAAATATCAGAATGGATTATTGTGAGTGCAAAACCCTGAATATTAATAGTTATTTATTGTACAAGACGATAAAATTGTACAATACTTTATATTCCAGAGCGTTATTTAGCGTCGAGACGTCAGTCGAGACGCTAATTATGCTCGAGAAGATAATGCGATTTTATCGTCATGTGCAATACAACATTTTTTTCTATAGCAAGACTTCAAGTTCAGGTGAAAAATAGAATTTCAAAGAGACTTGTAATTTTTAGCACAAAAATCGCAATTGTGTTGCTCCGTTGCTAGGGATATGAATTACTCTGTCAACAAATGTCAAACAAATGTTACGTTTTGGTTTTTGCGGAGAATATTGTTGCGTTTTGTGTACAAAGTGAATAAATACGAAATGGACGGAAAAGAATTGACACAAGAAAAGGAAAACAAACTTGCCATCAGATGTACAAAATGCAGCGTTGGAAGCAGAAAGTTTATTGTTGGCACAAAAATCTATGATGATGTATGAGAAAGAATACCAGTCTTTTAAAAAGTGGAAAAGCATTAAGAACATCAATGGCGTGAGTGAAAAAATACTTCTGGCGTATTTTTCTGAAAAGTCGAAGAAAGCGATGCCATCGTCATTCTTCTTCTTCCTTTGCCCTATCCGTTTCGGACGTTGGCTATTAACAAGGCTATTTTGACTTTGTTTACGGCACCTCTGAACAGTTCGGTCGATGTTAGTCCGAACCATTGTCGCAGGTTATGCATCCATGAGTGTCGTCTTCTTCCCGGTCCCCTCCTACTGTCGATTTTTCCTTGGACTATTAACTGTAGCAGCCGGTACTTAGTATGCCTCATGACATGTCCGAAGTACTCAAGCTTCCGTTTCTTTACGGTGAAGATTATTTCTTTGCTTTTGCCTATTCTCTGCATTACTTCCACGTTAGTGATGTGGTCTGTCCAGGATATCCGAAGAATACGGCGATATATCCACAGCTCAAAGGATTCTAGTTTCTTCAGGGTGGCTTCCGTTGTGGTCCATGCCTCGGCTCCATAGAACAAGACCGGGAAGACATAACACTTGACTAGTCTTAATTTTAGTTCCATTGAGATTTTGCTTGTGAACCACTTTTTCATATTGTTGAACGCGTTTCGCGCTTTTTCAATTCGTGATCTTATTTCTGTTGACTGGTCCCATTTTGTGACTGTGGTAATGAATCATTATGGTCGTATTATTCGATGCTGAAGCGTACGTTGTTGGTGAATGAAAATTGTGACATTTCTAAATTCAGCAAGTTAACCACCTTACTAAAAAACCTGGGTGAAGGATACAAAGCTAAAAAGTCCAACATCCTGGAGTCAGATGACATTATTAAACTTCTGACAAAAGCTTCTGATGACGTCTATTTGTTGATAAAGGTTATTGCTATTTTTGGTGTGCATGGAGCGACTAGATCCTATGAATTGTACAAGTTAGAAGTGTTTAACGTGGACGACAGAAAATCGGTGATAATCGTTTTATTATCTGATACTAAAACCAAGCAGGAAAGGTCGTTTTGTATTACTGACAAGAAAAGTGGACTCAGTTTCTTGGAAATTGTGAGAAAGCGTAACAAAAACGTACCTCACAGTAAGTTTTTTGTAAATTACCGACAGCAAAAGTGCACTACTCAACCGGTGGGGATTAACAATATATATATATATTATCCCCAAGAAGATTGCAGATTTTTTGAAAATTCAGAAATATACACGGGGCATTGTTTCTGTCGTTCTTCAGCTACTATGTTCGCAAATTCTGGAGCTGACCTAGTAAAAGTTAAACGTTTAGGTGGATGGAAATCGTCATCTGTTGCAGAATCTTACATTGAAGAGTCAATTAGCAATAAGATTGCTGTATCCAAGTGTATACTTGGCGGACCAGAAAATCAATCCAGTACCTCGAATCAAGTGTTTAAGCAAACGAGTACAAGTTGTGATGCTCCAAAAATAGATATTTCTAATAATGTTAATTGTAAAATTTTAGTTGTTTTTAATCCTTAATGTGTTTGAATTTGTAAATTTTATTAATAATAAAAAAAAGTTAAAACATTTTATCTACTCTTGCTGTTAAAGTGTCACTTTATCTACCCTTGCGGTTAAAGTGATACTTTATCTACTCAAAACACTTTAACATTAGCTATGGAAAAAAATATTAATATAATGAAAGCTGGAAAACTGAATTGCATGACTGTAAAACATTGTTTGTCATAAACAGAATTCTACGTCATTTAGCTACGATAATACGCGATTACAAAAGTTTTTGCCAAACATACAATTCAATGTGGAGATACCGCGTTGCTCAGATTATACTGTAATTATTGTAATTCTTATTATCAAAATATATATTTAACATATTTTTATTGTTATATCATTATTATCAAAATAATGTAGTTAACGATATATTATTTGTATTTTAGGATACATATCGACATTACTAAAAGGAATAAAACTTCAGTTATCCATTTATACTAATGGCAGGGTTGACAATATGAAAGAAATATTACGTGGTGTTCGGGTAATTAAAATGTACGGCTGGGAAATACCATTCGCCAAAATTATAGAGAAATCCAGAATGTAAGTTCAGAAGAGGTTTTAATTATGTTTTTATCGGTTTTTGGCCTTATAGTGTACCTAAATGGTCATAGTTTTGTTTCTTTACTGCGTTTCTTAAAGAACGATTTTCAATTTCTAGAAACTGCCTCCAGGAAAGTCGATTGGTGGATCAATGAGGTCGCTATTTAACATACCAAACTTTATTAATTTTTTCCATATACATAAATTATCCTACTTTTTATAACTTGTAGTTGTAAATTAAGTACTTGTTAAAGCTCTGGTTTCCAAAACCACAAAATATCAGGAAACCTAACCATACATACTTTTTTGTAATTTACAGAAAAAACTTTATATATTTTATATTTAAGTTTTTTTTCTCGATATGTTATGCTTATTATTTGGTGCTTGTTATATTTGAGTTTTAGCTGACAGTTATTTGTCACATGTTATAGCTATCCGCTGACGTAGAAACTCATGTGCAAAAGCAGGAATTTGCTAAGAAATAGGCAGTAAAAACCTTGAGTTAGATGCAAAACTCTGTTTTTGTGAGCCTATGACAGTTGCATAACTGTGTAATGACAATTTGCCAATCGCTTACATTGTTTGAGTTACATGATACGTCACATGTGCACATGTCAATTATGCCATCATACGCCATTATGATGGCGCACATGCAACCGGGTGCATTGTTTGTTGGTTAAGTGCTAAAAAATTTTATTGCAATAATTGATATTATGGATCTTTATGTGCATATTAGACCTTGTAAAAAAGAAAAATGGAGAAAACGATTGGTACAAACAGCAAAATGGAAATGAAATATAATGAAACTTAAGAGGTAAGTATATTTTTGTAAAGATTTAAAGATGCGAGATGCATAAACCACTGTGTAAGCGCTTTTTCTTTTGGCTCTAGTTCTTTTTAATATACTTGCCTAAGTTGTTGTTTATTATAAAACTAAATAAAAACTAGCCGATTAAATCGATATTTGATTGCTGCCTATAAATGTGTGCTATTAAATCTATAGGGAATTATTTTACTCCAACTTTAAGTCACTAATGACATAGCGACTGCCCTATGCCATATGCTCAGTTGATCCGCAGGTGAATTTGGTACGACCTCGCGCCGTATCCGGGTTGAGGACTCTCCCGTCTGTCCGTCTCCGCGGAGTACATAAGAGCCCCTACTTAATTCAGAACTCCTCCATGCAAGCTGGACAGACACGGTTTGTTTTTCATACTCTTTGTTTATTGTCCTCTTTTATTGCTTTTTTGGGTTATTGTAAACTCCAGGTGATTCTATATACAATGGACGATAAAAATAATTATAAAAATAACAAACTCGTTTGCTTAAATTATCATTTTTAATCAGTTGATTTATTTCTACCTTTTAGATATGAACTTGATGCAATTTCCAAGCAAATATTCGTAAGATGTATCTCCATTTCAAGTTTAATGTTTATTCAGTCAACAGCAGTTTTTCTGACCATAACCACTCAAGTATTATTGGGAAACATAATTACAATAGATGCTATATTTGCGCAAATTTTAATTTTTTTTAATCTTCAGCAATACGTTTGTTACTTTTTTCCAGAATCCGTCGAAAGGTAGGTATTTTTTATTTAAATATGTTTAAATAAAGCGAGATACTGTTCTTAACTTCTGAGTGTATTAAGAATATACGAAAAAAATGTTTTCTTTTTATTTTTGAAAACACATAAAACTATGAAAAGAAAATAAAAAGACTCAATGATTTCAAATATAGTATGGTTCTTTTTTATACCATAATGTATCAAGATACAATTATGTATCAAGTTTCACGATTTAATGACTAGTTTATGAGAATATGATATAAAATATCAATAAGGTTCTTTCGTATAAAAATTGGAAAATCTATAACCGAGAATAATCTTCACATATAGGCACATCAAGGAGAAGAATCTCTTTCATTGCTTTGAACATTTCTGTTATATTTACAGAGTTGTAGTCCGCGTTGTAATTTTGTTATTTTTTCTGTTGTTTTTTCTGAAATTTGTCTCAGAGTTACAGTTTGATGAACTGCCGATTTACCACCTCTGAAATCAGCCTGGTATTTTCCTGCTATTTCTTCTGCATATGGTGTCATACGGTGGCAGAGTACTGGGGAAAATATTTTATACATTTTATTTAGAAGCTTCATTTTTCTGTGGTTAGAGCAATCAAAGATATCTCCTTTTTGTATATGATGCAAAGTATTCCAATATTCAAATCACTGGGTAGGGATTTCTGTGTCCATATTTCTTTTATGAGCTGCTATAGTGTCATAATAGTATCGCAGCCACCCCCTTATTATTATCTATTTAGGATGACTTATTTCTGGTTAGTTTTTTAACTGCGTCTTTAACTTCAAGAACCGTTGCTGGTTCTCCTTTCCTCTCATCGGTTCCACTTACCTCATTTCCTCCTTATACCAAGAGAAAAAATGTACTAAGTTTCAAGACTAGATTTTTTCTTTCAAGACTGTCCACTTGGAAAAGTACTGTAGGCCTGTATCTAAGTACCATATCGCCAGAAATCATCATATATTCGGTATACCAAATTTCACTTCGAATATTTTACTATGTTCCGATTTAACTGTTACATTGCTCAGGTTTTTTCAAAGTCTAAAATTCTTGTCTACCCCTTTATAACTATTTGTAAAGGAGGAAGGTGCAATAGGGCCCCATCACTACCATTGGTGTGCTGCATAAGAATATTTAAAGTAGAAGACGTATTGACCCAAATTAAATAAATTTCTTCGTTACAGCAAGATAAACCTATGTATTGAGTTGCGATAAGACATAACTTTTCACTTAAATAAATATCACTTTTCGAGATACACCTTATAGTTAGAGTACCCGTCGACAAAAAAGTTTATGATATATACTCTCTCCAAACTTTGGGTATCGCTTCATTAGGCCGAGTCTCACAGGTTTCCTAAATATTTTTTATTTTTCTCTAAAATTGTTTAAAAATGTAAGAAATACATGAAAATAAAATTGTCTGATGATAAATGTATGTCGTTTAACGCATCTGATGATTCGAACTACTGCAATGAAATTAATAGATAACCAGCTAATTTTTTTAGGATATTTTTGTTAACAGCAGCAAAAACAATTTTTCTTGTTAAGTATCTGACGAAACTGGTTTTACGGAAATGTTTCGGAGAAAATCAGTAGAAAAACGCGCCATAACCAAAAAAAGTCTCAGAAGGAAACCTTATCAGACTCGGCCTAATGAAGCGATACTCAAAGTTTGAAGAGAGTATTTATCATAAACTTTTTATGATAAATAATTCCAACTATTACAGTAGATCTAAAAAAAAGTGAAAATGATATATAAATTGAGCTATATTTGGTTTTTGTATATAAAATTTATTCTTCTAATTTGTAAGTCCCTCCTCATTCAATCTCTCGTAGATCATAAATAAAAACTTTTTATAGATTTTTGGAAGCCAAGGCATCAATTAGAAGAATAGAAGATTTTTTTACAATGGAAGAACAGGAACAACTAAAAATAATAAACTGTACGAAAGGAATTAGAAAACCAGGATCAATTATTGTTACAGATGCTAGTGCAAAATGGGGAACTCAACTTGTATTACAAGTAACTATGAATTATTACAAGTAAAGTCTTTTTTAATCCATAATTTACTGCTATTTGAGAGACTGTGTATCTTTTGTATATATGAATGTGTACTGATTGTGAAATAGACGTAAAAACATATTTTTTTACGCCCTATTTTTAAAGTTCCTAATATATCTATCAAATTGCTATAATTAAAATAGCTGCTTACAGTTAGTGTGAAAAAAAGTACAAAAAAGTTAAAAAATTCCCGTAACGTTAATAAAAGAGTTAATTATTGCAGTCCATTCATTTACCCACACAATTACACATCAATTATTGATGTTACGTTCACATATTTCTTAGTGCAAATAATTCAATTTGATTTAGTTTATTAGTTCCCTCCCTCGGGGGAACATGCTCCCTCTCACTCATAAGGAGAAAACTCACTCATCCCAGATACCTACGGTATAAAAAGAATTTAGCTCTGATGGGACTCTTTTCATGTTATCGAGACCTAGGTGACTTGGTATGCTGGAGTATCTGCCAAAAAGGAATAGAACTAGTCCGGATAGTAGGCACTCCAAACAAAATAAAATTCCAGACTAGTGGCTAAACTTATCTACCACCACTATCTACAATAGGTACGATGTATTAGAGAACGAAGAGTTAGAGATAAATGGAAAAAAAAGCAGTTAGATATCCAAAGATGAGACAGCAGCCAGAAACCAGCCAAACCACCATCATTAAATGAGTCAAAACTTTTTTTCCGCTAACCAAGCTATCAGAAAAAGTAGCAAAAGACAGTTATAAAATAAAAGTATTAAACTTCGATCAGGTCAGAGTTCAACCAAAAAACTCAGGAAGTTACACGGTTATTAGAAAGGCAATAAATAAAAATAGCACAGAATTTCATACATTTAAGCTAAAAGAAGAACAAAGCTTCCGGGCTGTCATAAAAATATGCACTACTCAGTCGACGTCGAACGAAATAAAAACTGAATTAAAAACGAGGACATGATGTGGAAAATGTATGGAAAGATGAAAACTATAAAAACAGAACTCCACTTTCTATGTTTTTCATTAATTTATAGCCCACCGAAAATAGCAAAAACATATACGATATCGAATTTCTTTTAAATTAGAAAATTAACATCGAAGCGCCAACACTTCGAAGAAGGGAAATACCCCAGTGCGCTAGATGTCGAAGATGTGACACACCAAAAACCATTGCCATCTAAGATTACGATGTTTCAAATTTACTGGTGACTATTAAACTAACCAGTGCCCCAGGAAGGAAATATCAAACAATGTGAAATGCATCTTGTGCGATTCAACTACACTGCTAATTACAAAGGTTGTCCTAGGATCTACTGAAGAACAAATACCCCCGTCAGAAGAAGACCCACAGACCTTAAACATAACAAAACACAAAACAAAAGATTTTTCAGAACTAAAAAACGTGTTAAAAACTTTATCAGGGCAGATGTCCATAATGCTTCCAGATAACTACCGTCATAAATAAGCTGGTTAAATAATTAAGTTTTTGAAGATGGCAATCTGAAACGCTAACGGCATATGACAACACAAAGAGGAGAAGGCTTTTATTATTAACCACAGTATAGATATAATGCTTATAACGGAGACGCATTTCACTAGTAGAACCCAAATAAAAATTCCGAATTATATAAAATATGACTTTCAGCACCTGGACGGTACGGCCCATGGGGAAATAGCTATTATACTAAAAAAAAATAATTTAAAATTATGAACTCAATAAATACCAAAAAAACTAGTTACAGGCCACCAGCATAACCATTTCCTGATTCTTCAATCCTACATACAAAATC
Organism: Diabrotica undecimpunctata; assembly: GCF_040954645.1. Taxonomy (NCBI): domain Eukaryota; kingdom Metazoa; phylum Arthropoda; class Insecta; order Coleoptera; family Chrysomelidae; genus Diabrotica; species Diabrotica undecimpunctata. The sequence continues at coordinate 71,909 of NW_027311976.1, read as the reverse complement.
GACAATTCGTGACTCAGTATAAAGAATATTCTACCGTTCGTCCAGTCTAGGCTGGAGTTGCCCAGGACAGTGTGCTTAGACCTGTCCTGTACCTTTTATACATTGTAGACTTGCCAACGACAGTTACCTCTACCATAGCTACATATGTTGATGATATAGCCATTTTGACATTATATTCCAATCCAATTATCGCTTCACATCGACTTAAAAGTATGCTAAATAATATCTAGCAAACTGCAAAAACAACTGTCCAGTATTCATAGTAATCTTTAATAATTAGCAAATTTCTCAAAAAGAAGATGCCAAATACCTAAGTATGCACCTGAACATAATACTTATTTGGAAAAAACATCATCATCATGGCTTATACACTCCTGGCGGAGTGTTTGCCGCCCTTTTGGGCTCTCTGATTTATTTATTGCGGAGAATCAGTCCGCTGTTGTTTTTTTTTTTATTATTATAGCAGCGTGTGTGACTTGGCCCTGTCTACAATTTTCCTCCATTCTTTCCGGTCCTTACAGCGCTCCTTCCAATTGTAGATTCTCAGCTTCTTTATGTCTCCTAAGACTTGATCTCTCCATCTTGTTTTGGGTCTCCCCTTTGGTCTCTTTGTTGTTGGTCTCCATCCAGTTATTCGCTTTAGGGTAGAGTCTGGGTTAGCTCTTTCTGTTTGTCCCAGCCACTTGAGCCTTTGCGTCTTCACGAACTTGATTATGTCTTCACCCTCGATGACTTCTTTAATTTCTTCATTGGTTAATCTTCTAAATTCGTCTACACTTATTCCCACCGGATACTTGCATTTTATCTATTTTGCTTTCGATTCTTACATTTCTTTCGTCGATTTTCTCTAATTTTTCTAGTATCTGCTTCATTGTACCGCAGTAAGGGTGTCTGCCCAATCGACTTGCCGGAGCTTCAACCCTTCTCAGCACTTTAGAGTTATACTCAGATTTGGATTTTCGTAATAATGATTCGGCTTTAATGCAGAAATTTTTCAATAGCCGGCAACGTCGCTTTTATTTCAGACAGCACTTCAGCATGGTACAATGAATACACAAGGTATGATACATAATGTTCCAAAATCGGTTCGCTTTCGCGCATGACGTAGTCAAGATCGCTTATTCCCGCAACATTTGAATGTAGTTGTATAGGAAAGACTTTTAATTTTAAGTTTTTTTATATAATTTGGCTAATTTAATTATAGTAATTATAAAAAGATGATAAAATTATGTTATTATAATATGTTTTATCCTTTATAAAACATAGATATCCTTTATAAGACAAGTTTTAATTATCTTTTATTACACGTAGGTACAGGTTAATTAACTTATACTCCAGAGTTCGATATTTCAGATGTTTAAAAAGATACAGAAAAGTGGTAATGGAGGTACACAAAAGTTGTACGTATATATACCTACTGAACTTAACACAAAATCAAAATAAATAATGACAAAGTCAACTTTATTTATATCGAATGAGCTAGCTGGCCATCGAATATGTGTATAGTGAAGGCACACAATATTGCACAACATTTAAAATGACATTTTTGTAATATTAACACATAAAATTATCTTGGTATTGTTTATAATAATGATAACATTGTATATTTTAATAATGATAACATGATTTAACAAAGAAAAATATTTTATTTTGGAAGATGCTAAATTGATTTCCTCCGAAACAGTTCTTATTGCAAATTGCATAGCAGGCTGAGGCTAATTTCTTACTTAACAAATCGATATGAAAAAACCATTAAGGTTTCATGACTAATAATTAATAAAAATAAAGATTTAGACTTACGTCGTTGACCTAGAAGTAGTAAGAAGCTGCTCAACATACTTTTTGGACTCTCTGTGTTCGCCTCCTTGTCCTTGTACGCGTTTCTTTTGGTTGGTTAAAAGGGTAGCCGATGTTGATTTAGGCAAATAAAGACTAGGTACTGCCTCAGGTTTGAGTTTTAGACCCTTTTTAGAAACGTAATTTAAAAGTTCCTGTTGTAGATTTCTTTGGTAATCTTCAGTTTTAAAATGTGTATAACAAATTCTTGCAGTATTACAATTAAAATTATCCTATCTACAACAAGATATAATCCACAGTTTTCTGGTCACGCTATCTTTAGGAAATGTATGAAACCTAAAGATTTTATCTTTATTGTCACTATTGCAACAAGCAATTGCACAGCGTACTTTGAAAAATGTACAAAACCAGATATACAATGGCAAATAACTACTATATACTATACAGTATAAATAAATAGTAACTAAACACCATTTGTATAAAGACACATATATAAGCATAAATCTAAATTATTTTTCTATTATAAAATAGATGACTCAGTCAGTATTAAGATACTTTAAAATATATTTATTATCTCATAACTTGCAATTTGCAATAGTCACCATTGATAACCGATATTATTGTTGAATTGTGTTTTGCGTTTGAACTAATTTGTGTCTTATTTTCATATTATTATATTGTTTGATAAGTAAATTTTGCATATAATAATCGGTAGGTTATAGTAATGTGTATATTTTTTATTTTACTAAATTTCATTATAACTCATCTAAAATACCATATTGAATTGTAAAACAGATTTTTCTCTATTGTACTCTATTTTGTTTTTATTTCAGTAAAATTGCTTGGAAGTGAGTGACAGTGAATCAGAATAAGCAAATCTACTACTATTTACCTATTCACAGTATTTCCTCTTCAGAAAATTTTTAAATTTCAAGGGATTTGCATACAAAAAGAGTACTTATAATATTAGTATATGTATGAAAACAAAAATAAATATTTTGCCTAAATCTCTAAGAGAAGTAAAGGATTTACGCTACTGAAAATATATTTTTTATTCAATTATAACCAAAACAAAACATTTAAAAAAAAATTAGATCACTTTTTAACCATAATTTCAAAATTAATGTGTACGTTAAGCTGTAATAATGGGTTCGAGGTGGTTCAGGCGATCTTAACTACGTCACACTCCTGGGCCAGCTGTCAAATGTCATGCGCAATATCATACCTTGTGTATTCATTGTACCATGGCACTTCAGCTCTTATCGGGATGTTTTTGTCTATTGTTTATTAATTGTATAAAGAGGTTATTCGGTTATTGTGCTTTTTGCAATGCTTACTCACTGATATCTGCTGAACTTTGACGAAATATTTTTATCGGAAGAACAGCCGTCGGTCTGAATTCACTGTAGTCGATTTGTATTAGTTTATTTTTCACTTTGTTACACTAAATTTATATTTTAATACGGAGCGTATTTTGACAGTATCGTTCGGATTCAAGCCTCGATGCCAGTCGAGGAAAAAACATATCTTCTGAAAAAGAAAGCAACTGGAGCTCACACCCAGCAAAATGTACTGAATCGTGGGCCGTAAATGAATATTGTTACTGGAAAATAAGCTTCTTAATCAATTAATCAATCAGTTTATAACGTTCTACGTCGTCTTCTGATTTCCAGTCTCCATTTATCTCGGTCGTTCCAAAGGTTTTCTTCAACTTCCCTCTTCCTTAAGTCTTTATTGATTCCTTCTCTCCAACTTAATCTCGGTCGACCTTGCTTTCTTCTTCTATGCGGTGTCCAGTTTAATACTCTTTCTTTGGTATTCTGTGTTCATCCATTATTTGGACGTGTCCATACCATCTTAGTTGATATATTCTGATGTCCTCTATTATATTGTGCTTAGTACCCATAATTTCTCGTATTTTTTCGTTTCTAATTCTGTCTAATCTTGATTTTTCAGCCGTTCTTCTACAGAAGTCAATTTCTGTTGCTTCTAATTCTTTTAAGTTTCTTCCTTTCAGTGGCCATACCTCACTTCCATATGTAAAAATGCTTCTTATAATGCTGTTATAGATTTTGTGTTTGTTTTCTTTGGAGATTATTTTGCCCCACAGTACACTGTTTAATTGCCTAATGGCTTGTCTTCCCTGGTTATTTCTATGTTTAATTTCTTTATCTAATTTGCCATCGTCATTTATTTGCATGCCTAAATATTTGTATTTTTGACAGTGATTTATTTCTCGCAGTATTTCTTCCAATATTAGATGTTTTTGAATTACCCCAATACACATGTATTCTTAATATTTTCTTAATATGTACTTCTAGCCCCCATAGTTCGTATTTTTCGATAAGTTTACGGGTCATATATTTGAGGTCTTCATAGTCTTGGGCCATCACTATCTGGTCGTATACAAAACTCAATGTGTACAACGTTGCGTCGTTTAGAGGAATTCCCATGTTTTTGCATTTTCCATTCCACGTCTTTATTGCTTGCTCCGAGTAGATCTTAAACAAAGTAGGAGACATGCAGCATCCTTGAGTCCTTTGCTGATAGTGAAACCCTTGGATATCCCCATCATCATCATCATCACTGACTTGACAACCCTTTTTGGGTCTTGGCCTGTTCCAGGATTCTTCTCCATTCTGATCTGTTTCGTGCTTTTTTTTCTATTTTTCTTTTTCCTACTGGCATCTGTTTAAATTTTCTGTTTTTGGATATCCCCATATCTCTCTTTATTTTTTTGCGTTGTTCTTGTAGAGGTTTTAAACAGCCTTGATTAAGGTGACACCAATATTTGATTTCTCAAGAGCTTCCCAGAGTTGTTGTTGTGGTACACTATCATAAGATTTTTCAAGGTCCAAGTAGAGGAGATGTATTGATTGATTTCGTGCTACTTTTTTTTCGATTAGCTGGGTAACAGTAAACAGATGATCAATAGTTGATCTATCTGCTCCAAAGCTAGCCTGTTCTTTGGCCTCCATATCATAGAATTTATCTTCCATTCTCTTTTTGATGAGTTTCACGTAAACTTCCGAGATGGTGCTAAGAACTGCGATTAATCGATAATTGTCACATACATTTTTACTTTTTTTCTTATGTATTGTCGCGATAAACCGATGTCCTCCACTTCTCCGGTATACTCTCTCCGTTAATACATTTTTGGTAAAGGCTGGCCTGCTGCTTATATAATTTGCTTGTACTGTACTTGTCACTCGTGCTACTTATATGTCGTCAATCCTAATTGGGGAAGCTATCGTATGTAATTGTACCTCTGATTGTATTTGAGGTGTTTGCAAATATTCTGCCCTTTCTTCTGCCAGTAGATTTGCAAAGTATTCGTCCCATTTATCTAGGTTGATCGGTGAGATGATGTCTTAAAAAAAAAGAGGTTTAATCTTTGTATGTATATTTAAATATACATACATACAAAAATTAAACCTCTTTTTGTGATACATGGTATACAGCTAGCTGCAGGAATTTATTTTTCTTGTGGATTATGATGTCTTTAGTCTTATCTTGTCAAAGAGATCGAAGTATTTTCCAGCATTCGGCGCTTCTGCTACCACCCAAGTAAGTGTTTATTCTGGAGCTGTTTTTTTCCTGAAAAGCTTTCGTTTTTTTTTTCTTAGTTATCGCACCTCGTACGCTTCTTTGGGCTGTTCGATATTTGTTTTTACTTTGATCAGTATTTATATTTAAGTGTTCGTAGTATTTAACTCGTCTAATCTTTATTTTTTCTTCGATTTCTTCTTCCCACCGATATGGCTTTCTTCGTTAGGTTTTTTCATATTTACTCAGGGCTTCTTCTGCTGCATTTTTAAGACATTGTTTTATGTAATTGTAATGGTGCTTAACATTATCAAAGTTTTCTTGTAAGAGCTTTTCATCGAGTCGCTTTTTGAGCAGTGCCTTTGTGCTTTCATGGTTGAGGCTATCCAAGTTGTATTTGGTTTCTATTGTTTTTTGCTCTTGTTCCTCATCGTGTTCTTTTTTCTTGGCTAGTGGTATGGGCAATATTTTAGCCTTTACTAGGTAGTGGTTGCTTCCACATGTGCTTCCTCTAAACGCTCTTACGTCTTGTATATTAAGTTGCGTATTTTGTCGGGCGATCACATAGTCTATAATGGATTTCAAATTTCTTGATTGTTGGACTCAAGTGAATTTACGTTTTTCTCGGTGCTGAAAAAAGCCGTTAAGTATTCTCAGATTGTTTTGTTCATATATGTTGATAAGCCTATCTCCATTGTCATTTCTAGTATTTTCTCCAAAATGACCAACTATTTTATCTTTAACTTTTTTGCCCGTTCTCGCATTTAGGTCTCCTAATAGGGGTATTTCTCTTGATATTCCTATTTTTGTTATTTCGGAAGATAGTTGCTTAAAGAACTCTTCTTTATCTTTTAATAAAGCGTCCTCGTTTACTGCATAGATGCCAAGAATGGTGACTACCATGCAGGGTCAGGTTAAGTTTGATGAAGCGCTGATTCACCTGCTTCCTACTATATAAGATAATCATAAGGCCTATCTGGAGTTAGGGAATACAATTCTGGGGTTCAGCTTCTAAGTCCAACATCGAAACATTAGAAAGATTCCAGGCTAAAGTGTTACGCATAATTACCAACACTCCATGGAACATTCCAAACTGTAATATTGTGAAAGATTTTAAAATGATGACGGTTAAAGCTGAAATTAGTATTACCCTACGCTTACGCAGACACTTAAACGTCTTAGCAGCGGAATTAATAACCGATCCAATTGCCAGACGCAGGCTGAAACGCTTCGTTTCTAATGATATACCTAACAGATACCATTAGAGTGAAGTGAGGTGTAGTGAATACTAATCCCCTAGTTAATATAACAGTTTTAGTTTAATAAGATTATTTAGAATAAAAAGGAATATACCAGTGGATGGTTATAAAAAATATTCTTTATCTTTATAAATCTTTTAATTAAATTATAATTATTTTGTAGGACATCAACTTGCGCATTAAGCCTACTAGTTTAAATTGTATTTTTGGACTGCCTGGATCAGCGAAAACGTCTTTTTTACAAATGCTACTAAAGGAGTTAACACCGTATTCTGGAAGAGTTGATGTAGTGGGAACTATATCCTACGCGAGTCAAAAACCGTGGCTTTTTCCTTCTACTGTTAAAAGTAATATTCTTTTTGGACAACCATACAATAGACATAAGTAAGTGTCTATAATAAATATTTACATCATCATGATATATCATAACGCATGTCCCTAAAGTTTTCGGAAAAAAATAAATATGTACCTATTTTCTACGTGTAAATTAAGTTTATTTTATTAACTAAATACACGAAATTAAGTCTACATATTTAAGGTTTATAATGTATCTTTATAGAACAGAAAGAGGTCCGTGATCTTCGATGGCACGTAAATTTGGTCTTGCATGTGCAATAAGCCTTTGGACTGTTTTTAAGTCGATCTCACGAAATTTTTGCAAAATTCTTTGCCTTAGCTGATCTTTATTTTGAGCTTCCCAGCCATTATTATACACTATTCTACTCAAAACAGCCCAAATCTCTTCTATACACCTAGCCTGAGGCACATTTGGAGGATTGTCGCGCTTAAGAACAAAATTTATATTTTGGGCAGCTAACCAATCTGTCGTTCTCCTGGCGTAATGGCATGACGCTAGGTCGGGCCAAAATATGATTTTATTATTGGGGTGATGAGTATTTATAAATTGAACAAGCTTTGTAAGACACGTGTTCTGATATGGTACACTATACCAAAATTTTATTGGTAAATTTCACTTTTCCCTTAAACCTAACTTCGTCCGGTGCATCTTGTATATTGCGTGTATAAAACTCGTCGTTGCCTTTCATTTCGGAATTGGATAAAGTAAAATACTTTTCATCATCAATAATGAGAATTTTACCAGGAAAATGAATACGTCTCAATACACGGCAATATCTAGGAATATTTTCTAACTGGGCTGGTGAGTACTTAGGAGCTTTTTTTCTTTTATATCGTTTTAAATTATTTCTAGAAATTGTGCTACTTACAGTCATTCGTGAAACATTATATCATTAAACAATGATTATATCTATGGCCAAAATTTCGCAGACTTTCCTAATTGGTTCTCCATACTCTGAATTAATTTCTGTTTCCGAGTAGGAGTTAAAACTCTTGGTCTTCCACTTTTAGGCAAATTAAGGCATGGTATACCATTTTCGCATTCTTTAATTGTCTGGTAAATCATTGACACAGAAATATTTTGAGCACTAAAAATTTTTACAATATCGGCTTTTGGTACATGTTCAACTAAACAATAAATACTTTGACGAATATTAAGTTTGTACGACCGTATATATCTTAACGAACCGTATTTGTCAAAACTGTCATTGTTTATATCGTTTAAGTTGTTCACTAACTTTGGTCTCCAGTGGCAACTTCATTCAATGCTTCCTACCAATAATACTTTTAAATCAAAAATTTTCCGAAAACTTTAGGGACATACTTTATGAGAAGATTAAAAGTAAAAAATTTAAGTTCACTTTTTTAAAAATATAAGCTAATTATAAGTACAGATTCGCATAATTAAATGGTAAATTAAATGGTATTGTAAGTTGGTGGTAAAACGATTTAAGTATATTTCGCTCTATACAGGGGGGTCCTTAAGTAATTGTACAAAAAGAAACAGTTGATTCTACACTTTAAAATATTACGATTTAAGTCAAATTGCTTTAATAAAATGTTGATATTAAGAAAGATACAGGGTGTTAAAGTGCAAATTTAAAATTTTATTTTTCGTTATAACTTTCATGTTTGTAAACCTTTGCGTATAAAAATTTACAACTAGGTACTTTTAAATATGAGAAATTATAATTTGATGCAAACTTTAATTTACCTGATAGAGGGCGCCACATATGCTACATATGTTGTATAAATTTGCGCTTAACTTTTTTGCTCTTTAAGTTATCTGCATTTGGGACAAAAAATATTTAAGATAAATTATTTTAACACAAAAGAGATATACTTGTTAATAATTTCAAAACTCAACATTTTTAGAGATAATCGCATTTTACAAATCAGCTGCACAATTCTGATTTATGGCAATTACTCCAGGCAACGAAGAAAAAATAGACAAAAACATTAATACCTCTACCTTTCGGTATAAAATACCTTTCTTCTTCTTCTTCAGTGCCTTATCCGGTCCGGATGTTGGCGATCATCAAGGCTATCATGGTTTTGTTGACTGCTCTGCGAAACAGCTCCGCTGAGGTCATCCCAAACCATTGTCGGAGATTTTTCAACCACGAGATACGACGGCGTCCCGGTCCTCTTCTGCCAAATACTTTACCCTGCATAACAAGTTGAAGAATTCGATATTTTTCTTCGTTCCGCATCACGTGGCCGAGGTACTCAAGCTTGCGTTGTTTAATTAAATTAAGCACTTCTTTTTCTTTTGTCATGCGCTGTAGGACCTCAACGTTGGTGACATGGTCCACATAAGATATTTTTAGTATCCTTCTGTATATCCACATCTCGAAAATACCTTTAACTAAAGTTAATAGTTAACGAAATATTAAATAAATTAAATATATTAGCAGGATAATTAATAATAGGATTTGACAAAATAATAGAATTATAGGATTTTACATCAAACATTTTACGTTTTATGTTAAATTAATATCATAATCAAATCATTTTGTTTACAAACCAAATTAAGAAATCGTTAAACTAAATAATATAACTTTTTGTCAAAGTAAGTGTTCGATATGTCCACCAGTTTCTTTAATTCATTTGTCAATATATTCCACAGAAGATCGTCTCATATTAAATAATATCATTGGTTCCAAAGAAACTGCTGCAGTATTTATTACTTCCCATAGTTGGTTGCGAATGTTTATAGTTTTCTTATAGACACGTTGTTTTAATGCGCCTCATACAACAAAATCAAGCGGATTCAATTCTGGGCTACGTGGTGACTATAATGTATAATGGATGAATATATTCTTTTGGGTACATATCCAAATCTTATGGTATACTATGGAACTACATCTTATATGTAGCAGAGGATAAATAATGAATTAAATTATGATGTATCTCGTTCATTGGTAACTTATATACACACGGAATAACCTACCGATGACATTACTTATTTATATGATTTATATGGCCAACGATGATGTTTTTGTAAAAATGCTGAGTCTTTTAGGTTAGATTTGTAGCAAAAGTATTATGAAACAAGACACATATGTACCATTTAATACTTGTGCTTTAGTTTTAATTTGTCCTAAAAAAATGAGTAAACAATTTACGTTATGAATACTAAGTATTTTTTTCGGATTTTTTATGAATTAAATAATTATATTAATATCTCACCACATTGCCAAGGAATATAACTACTACGACCAATCCAACGTTCAGAAAAGTTATATTTAAGTATGTTCTAACTGCATTCCCTCTAGAATGTGGTGATGTACCATCTTGCATAAATCACATATTTTGGGGTTTTAGCATTTTACAATAGAGAAAAATTAATACAACGCCATTATAGAAACTTAAGAAGCGATAGAAAATGGAAATTGTAAACATGATGACGGCCAACGTCTGAATACGGACACGGCACCTAAAGAAGTTGAAGAATCTTTTCTCCAATAAGACATTTAGCACCCATACCAAAGCATTTTATGATGTTACATTATCATCTTTAAGTTGTTTTAATAAGAATCAACTATGAATTATGCTTATCTACAGGTATTCAGTGCTTTACCGCACAAATATCAAACTAAGAATTATTATGCAGCTGACTTATAAAATGCGATTATCTCGAAAACGGTTGAATTTTCAGGTTACTAACAAGTATGGTTTTTCTTTGTAAAAATAATGTATCTTTAATATTTTTTAACACAAATAGAGCTAACTTAAAGAGCAAAAAAGTTAGGTGAAAATGTATGCCACATATGTGGCATATGTGGCGCCCTCTATTAGTTACATTAAAGTATGTATAAAACTATAATTTATCCTACTCAAAAGCATCCAACTGTAAATTTTTGTCCAAAAATATTTACAAACGTAAAAGTTATAGCGAAAAATAAAATTTTAAATTTGCACTTTAACACCCTGTATCTTTCTTAATATCAACATTTTATTAAAGCAAGTTGGCTTAAATCGTAATATTTTAAAGTGCCGAATCTACGGTTTCTGTTTGTACAATTACTTAAGGACCACCCTGTATAGCTATTACCACAATATTTAACATGAAAAAAAAATGCAGTTTGCATTAGTAGTAAACGAGTTTAGGTGCACTTGAATAATTTATTGCACTATACTGTATTTTAAGAATTGGCTACTGTTTTGCATTATCGCTAGACACTCTACAGCCAATGGTCCATTCTACACTACAGAATCAGAAGTACAAAAGTTAATTGCTCTAGTATAGAAAATATGAAACAAGTAATTTCTAAATTAAATTAAAAAAATCCTTTTATAATCTTTTTTATAATACAGTATTAATAAAAGTTTACTTACAGTAAATTCTTTTGATATACTTTATGTGCATTGCACATTTTACGCGAAAATGTTTGTTTACCTAGTAGTTTTACCTCTTTTGTTCAACATTACAGACAGTTCCTTGTTAACACGGTTATGAAAAGATTTAGATTTTTTAAATACATTTTTATTTTATATTTATCAATCAAATATTATTTGTTACAACCAGATTAGTTTTTTATTTAGTTTATTAGTTGTTTAGTTTCGTTGCTTAGAATTGTTTTCCTTAGTTATTGTTTTCTTTGCGATCTACAGTCCGCTTTCGAGAAGCTTTTTATTTATGTTTTTGTTAACGTGGTCAATTCGGTCTTGGTTAGTAAAGGATTTGATTCGGACTTACTTGCTAAGACCTTTCGGAATTCCTCTCAATTTGTTCTTACTTTAAAGGCATCTATCCGCGTTGTTTTTTAAAGATCCTTTTTTTATATTCTTTCATGTTAATAATTATTCAACAATGGGGTACTGCTAGCGTCTCCAATAAAAACATCTTACAGATATTCCAAAACAAGGTGCTGTGTGCCATAGTCAATGCGCCATACTATATCCAACAAGGTGATTCAACACGACATCCCCCTAGAATCCGTGAAAGAAGCCATACAACGTTTTAGTGCTAAATACTGTAAACGAGTGCTAGTGCATCCTAATGCGTTTGCTCGACAAATAAATGTGCGTAACGTCGTTGAAGTGCGTAGACTAAAACGGCAATTGCCGTCCGACTTGTCCAACTGAACATAAGTGTATTCAAATTAATAAAATTTTAATTTTAGAATTGTTAAGAGGTTACTCACTAGAGTAACTCTCTACATGTCTGCATTTTATACCATACCAAATGCTTAATGCTCAATGGGCAGATTGTTGTACTCAATGGAGTTAATAATAAAAAAAATGTTAATAATTGTTTTCGCTCTAATTACACAATGGTCACTACCAGTTGTTACTGATAGTTCCGTTAGGTACGATCCGTGTCTACTTTCTGTTGGGTTTCTTTTTGTAAAAAGTGTTCATAGTATACCATGTTTTCTTGTTTTAGGAATTCTATAAGTTTCTCTTATCTTGTGTTTCTTGTGCAGAATCCGAAATTTTCAATCTTGTGTTCAGAGTCTTTAATCTTTCTTACAAATTGTGGCGTTAAAATTATCCATTATTATTATTTTAGATTATTTGTTGTTGTCTATAGCTTTTTCAAGATCTTTGTCAAAAGAATTTATTTCGTCATCAGTTGCTTTTTTAGTTGGAGCATGATCCTGCATTATCTTTATTCTGGTTTGTAAATTAAGTATTAAGATCATGTATGTAACCCTGTCCGAGATGCTATGAATTATTTGAATTTGTGTTTTTCTCTTTTTGTTGATTAAGAAACCTACTCCACCATATGTATAGTCTCCCTTGCCTTTGTAATCCCTCTTCTAGTGAGCAGAATTTTTCATATTTTGCCATGGAACGTATCTTTTATGTTGCTATATGAGTTCTTTGGTGTTTACCTTCTTGTTCAATGTCGACTTTCCCCACCCGCCCCAGAATCCTTGGTGCAGATTTTTGTTTCGGTGTGGATTGTGGAATAAAATTCCTGTCCATCTAAGGTACCTTCCGTGTCTCTGTTAAAATCGCCATTTTTGTTTTTTAGAGATTTTGGCCATATCCCACCACGTTCACCAGACGAGTTAGCGGTTAAAAAGAATATGTAATGTCGACCGTTGCAACAGAGGTTAAAAGGCCTACTTATTTCAGACAACATCTCTGGGAAAGGCAAGTCGGCACCATTCACTCTTAATGGAATTCTTCTTCTTCTTCTTGTGCCACTCCTATCGGAGATTGGAAATCATCACGGCTATCCTGACCTTGTTTACAACTGACCTAAAGAGTTTATTAGTGGTACAGCCAAACAACTCTCTCAAATTACGCAACCATGATATTCTTCTGCGGTCTGGATTCCGTTTTCCTTCTATTTTTCCTTGCATTATATTTTGAAGTAATGCGTATTTATGTCCTCTCATCAGGTGACCCAAATATTCGAGTTTTCTTCGTTTGATCGTTAACAAAATTTCTGGGTCTTTTCCTATCCTTCGCATTACTTCATTAATGGAATTACATTACATTAATGAAATTACATTTCCTTAATTCTAGATATTACAGTTATTTCGCTGCTAGTCAGTAGTCAGAGCTTCGTTTTTCATAACAGGGTTTACCCATGGTACGGGTTTACCAACCTGAAGATGAGATTGACTTTTGAGTAGAAGAGGCTATTTGAGACGCTTTACTACCCATTAAACCACCTGGTATAACCTACATATAAACTAGGTACATATTACATAACTATAAAATTAAAATAAGCCCGAAAAGCAAAGTCGATATTATTATTGATGTGTGTGTATAAATAGGTCCAACCTTAATCGTTACATAACAAGCATGTTGTTTAAATAATTAACAAACGTATTGTGTTGCAACGACGTGTTAAGTTTGTCAACGAGTAAATTAAAAAAGGTCTCTGGTCTCACCTGCCGAAAGATAACTAAATCATTCTATAATATATAGGACCAACATCACAGTGAGACGGCAGTTTCTGTTTATTAAAAAAAACGACTAGTTTTTGTTCGAATAGGCTGGGAACATATAAAAAATAAATCTTAAAAGTTTGTTGTTTGCATCATGACTACAAAAGATTTTTACTAAAGTACAAAATTATATAAAATAATGAAGATTCTAAAAAGGATTCCATTCGTCATACATTGCAGTGACGCAGTACTTTCTGGGTGGCATATTTTCAGACAGAAAAACTTGCTTTTAGTTACAAGTATACTTTAAATGGAATCAGAGAGCAAATCTCAGAGTTGAGGGTGAACACACTGACTATGTGAAAATCATGCGTGGAGTGAGGCAAGGCTGTATTTTATCTCCTCTAATCTTCAATCTGTACTCTAAAAGAATATTTATCGAAGCTTTGCACGAAACTGAAAAAGGCATTCTACTAAATGGTTGCCGGCTAAACAACATCAGATATGCAGATGACACCATAGTATTTGCGGACAACTTAGAAGACCTACAAGTTCTTATGAACAAAATCACGTATTACAGTCAACAATATATACTCCATATAAACGTTAAGAAGACAAAGCTTATGATAATTAACAAGAAAAGAATAACAGAAGGTCAACTCTACGTCAACCAATCCCCTGTAGAAAGAGTGACGCACTACAACTACCTCCGCACCATAATAAATGAAGAATGGACCAACAGCCAGGAGATTAGAGCACGCATCGGAAAAGCTAGATCCACCTTCAATCGGATGGGGGCCTTCTTCAAGAGTCACAACCTCTCTCTTGATACAAAAGTAAGAATGCTGCGATGCTACGTGTTCTCTGTCCTTTTTTATGGTGTTGAATCGTGGACCTTGAACGAAGATATGTGCAGAAAACTGGAAGCATTTGAGATGTGGCTATATCGGAGAATGCTTAAAATCCCGTGGACTGACCGAGTCACAAATGAGGAGGTCCTCAGAAGAATGAATAAGAATCGAGAAGTACTGACCACCATAAAATCTCGAAAGTTACAGTTCTTCGGACATATAATGCGAAATGAATCCAGATATACTCTTTTTCAAGCCATCCTGCAAGGAAAAATATTTGGAAAACGAGTACAGGAAGAAGAAGAACATCTTGGTTAAAGAACCTCAGAATCTGGTTCAATACAACATCTGTGCAGCTTTTCCGCACTGCTGCAGATAAGATAAAGATTGCCATGATGATCGCCAACATTCGTAACGGATAGGCACATCAAGAAGAAGAAGAATACTTTAAATCAGGATTTTGATTTTTTAATCTCCATCTTCTTAACTCACGTTAATGACACTACATTACCAATTAGAAATGCCAAATATAAAAATATGCTTAATCTTCTGAACTATGTTTCCTTACATCACGACTCATAAATAACAATTATTGCTGTTGCTGCAAAACCTGTACCAGCTGCAGGCAGAGACGACGCGATAAGAATGAAGCTCAAGAAGATACATGGGGATGGGAGGATACCAGATCCAACACATTGATTTGTGTCGGATTACATAATATGATACTTTACTTACTTATTTACTTACACTGTGGCATTACAAACCTTCGTGGGTTTTAGCCGACTTGACAGCATGCCTCCATTCATTTGTCTTAAGTAATCTCCATTTAATTCTCCACACCCATAACTTTAAGGTCTCCTGCTATATTATCTCTTCACCGGAGTCGAGGTAGACTTGGTCTTCTTCCAGTTGTGACTTCTTCCCATATCAGCCTTACTATTTATTAGTCATGATACTTTACCTTATAATATTACAAGTAAATGCTAATGTTTACAAAATAAAGTTTAGTTCAATAGTTTAAAAATTATATTATCTTCACTTATACCATTTTACTAGTAACATTTCTTAAGGTACCGGCGCAAGAAAATTTTTTTAATTATAAAAAATGATGGATATATTATGCCTAAAAATATACCCTAATATTCATATTTTATAGAAATTGTAGACTAGACATTGTATCTACTTTTAAACTAGTTATATCAGAACTATAAAAACTGCACTTAAATATAAATAAATAGTGTTGCTTCTGACACTCTCATACATTAAAGTTCTCAGTATAGCAAGAGCACCTTATAGATGTGTTTCAATTGTCAATGAAAATTATGAACAAGCTGCTAAATCATGTCTGATTTTTAGGCCTAATCAGATCTAATTTTTACATTTGATTCTGCTTTTTTATCTTTTTTGTTTTATTAAATTTTTATTTTTTAATATCTTCCTTTTTTATTGTCCTTTCTCATGTGTCTATTGGTCTCCCTTTTCTAGTTTTTTCTAGAGTTAGAATAGCTCTAGATTGCTAAACACCTAACTTTCTTGCTTTTGGTACTACTGCTTCTATTTATATTTTTGTTTGTTAGTAGTTTTGTTTTTTACACTTTATTTTTACCCCGTTTGTTTTGCTATGTTATTCAATCTAGAAAATTATGGTCATCAATAAACTCTAAATCCTATAGCTTATCGAACTCATAACTGTATGACTGTCTACGACTATTCTATGACTAGTCCGTGTTTGGAAATAGTGTCAGTCACAACACACCTTGCTGTCTTACCGCATTTTAAATATTTATTTGTTATGCTAGTTCGTGCGCATGTGTTACTTTTGCTGTGTACTCGTCGTACAGTAATCCACATTATTAGAATTATTAGTTAGTGGTATGGATCTTATCTACTTCTAGCAGTTCTTAGAAGTACAAGAATATTCAACAAGTGGATCTTTTGTGACTAGAGCGATTTAGTTTTATGTTTCCTCACACCCATGTACGATGCTGTTTAGTATCAGGTTTAAATTGTAAATCTTTTATTTACACAGACTTAAGATTATCACAGACAAAATGTCTGTGATGATCTTGATATAATGCTTTATTAAAATCCATAAAATCTTTAAATATGCAGTAAGATGGTCGAGTTTTAGGTACTGAGCCTGTGTTAGCTTAAAAGTGATTTTCTGGTCTGTTTATTAACATATAATTAATAGAATCACGTTAAAAAATGTTGTAAAATCTTAAAACTGTTCTTTTTTACTTACAGATATCGCGAAATTGTAAGAATATGCGCGTTGGATGTTGATTTTCAGAAATTACCATATGGAGACCGAGCTTTGTTCATGGACAAAAGGGTTTTTGGAAATAATGTTCTCAAAGAAAAAATAAGTCTAGCAAGAACAATTTATAAAGATGCTGATATTTATATCATCGATGACTGTTTTGGATCCATAGACTCACAGACAGAGAAATTTATATTCAAGGAATGCTTTTTAAAATATTTAAAAAACAAAACGAGAGTATTTGTTTCCTCCAAATTATATTATGCTAAAGAAGCAAATACTATTGTGGTTTTCGAAAATGTACGTACAGTTAATTGATCTTTATTAGATTTATAAGAAATGTGATTTTTAATTTGTATTTGTTTATAATTGTTTGTTTATAATTTATAATTGGGCTTTAGGACATTTACAGTGGCGCACCCAGATTAAGTATGAGGAGGGGGTTTTGAAATTTTTTTAAGCTACCTCCATTTTGTGTCCCTAAAATTTGGGTTTTAGTTTAGTTTAAAGTACTAAAGATAGCAGTGCCAAAGATTCAGGTATCTATTATCCTGCCTACCAACTAAAACCACCCTGTCTTACTTGTGCGCAGTTGACTGTCGCACGTACCGTACTCCGAAAGTGGGGTGGCCGCTGTAAGGTTAACGACATTTTTGGAACACTACCTTCTCTTATCTAGATCTTATCTATTGTTCTAAAGCTATTTTCTTGTGGCATTTTAAAGTAATTACTATTTTAATGGGAGTAAGCCAAGATTGAAGATTAAAATAAGATTATTGACGTTTGACATTAATCCAACTTGTAAATACAATACATTTTGGAGACGGCTATCGCCGTATTCCCTTTTTCCCTCCCGGTCTAAGGCACGCTCCTCCTCCAAACCTCTCGATTCCATCGCTCTTCTAATTCCTTCATTCCATGAGCGTCGAGGTCTACCTCTTTTTCTTTCTTCAGAGAACTTCCATTTGTGAAGTTTTTGAGGCCAGCGTTCGTCAGGCATTCTCATTAGGTCTCCAAACCATTTTGTACCTCTTCTTTATATTCTGTCAATGACCGTTTCTGTAGCATTCATGTTATTTCTTATACATTCAAATATAAGGTTGAATGCTTGAATAAATATAAGGTTGAATGCTCGAATAAATCTGATCAAAGTTCTTATACATTCGTTGGTCTTGCTTTCCTGCCTTGATGTTCTAGCACTTCTTCTCAAATAATCCATTTCAACTGCCAACAATCTTCTCTTCAGGTCTGCATTAATTGTTTATACTTCAGAGCCTAACAAAGAACTGATTCAACCATGGTTTGCCCTATTCTTTTTTTGCTCCTTTTGCAAATGTTGCGATCCCACCATAAGGAGTTCAGACATCCTATAATTTGACGTCCCTGATTAATTCGGTGTTTAATTTCAGTTTCTCTCAAGCCGTTCTTAGCAATGAGTGCACCTAAATATTTAAATTTTTCCACTTGTTTGATTTCCAGGTCCTCGTCTATCAACACTTCAAACCTTGCATCTGAATTGATAACTAAATATCCTGTTTTCTTCATGCTGACTTGTAACCCCCATTTAACATATTTTCTGTATAGATACTTTATCATAAATTCTAGATCATAAGAATCTTAAGCTAGGACGACTTGGTCATCCGCAAAGTTCAGGGAGAACAGTACGTCATTTCCTATGGGAATTCCCATTCCCTGGCAGTGGTTTTTTCAATTTTGGAGGGCTGTCTCAATATATAAATTAAACAGTAAGGGTGACATACTGCATCCCTGTTTTAGTCTTTTAGATACTTTTATTGGCTCTGATAGTATATTTTCGATTTTTAGGTAAGTAGTGTTATCCCTATATACTTCTGTGATTATTCCTAAAAGGTATGGACTAATGTCGAGTTGTTGTAAAGCTTGCCACACTTTAAGTCTTGGAACTGTATCATATGCCTTTTCTAGGCCGATGAAGGCTAGATGTACTTCGGAAGGAACCGCTATTCTCTTTTCTATTATTTGTATAGTATAAACAAGTTATCAGTGCAAGATCAAAGATCAAACATTCAAACGTCAATAAACTGATTTTAACCTTCAATTTCGTCTTACTCCGTACTTCCCGTCATCTTCACGATCATCTCTCTTACAGTCACAGGGTTCATACCTATTTCTTTATACATTCTGTTTCTCTCCACTGTACATCTATTACACTCCAGCATTGTGTGAGTAAAAATGTCAGAATATTCGCAGTATAGGCATATACATGTATCTGTCTTTCTGAACCTATGAAGATACGCCCTAAAACAGACAATCTACCCAGTCCCTTAGGCTCGGGATCAGCATCTTGGTCCACTGAACAACATCTTCCTGGTTGTTCCACTCTTCTTGCCATCTTTCCATTGATCTTTCCCTTTCTTCTTTTTTTATAGCTGTTGTCAAATGCTCTCTTCTCTCATAGATATGTCTCTTTTCTACTGCTAACATATGCAGAGGAACACAACCCGTGATAGTCCACAAGGCCGCCACAGATACAGTCCTGTAGGCGCATGCTACTCGTAACAGACTCGTTCTGTCTACTTTTGTCATAAGCCTAATATATTAGGTATCTATATCTAAATATAATAAAAAATATTATTAATTATTGTATATTAATTATTGTGTATTTATAAAATAATTAGTGTGTTATACATATTTAAAGTGGTAATTTAATTATTCAATTAGCGTTTTGGATTTTTTGTATTGTGTGTGAAAGACAAGTTACATTTTCCTACTATTCTTTATATATTTTTTACTTTATATGCCCTAGGGGGGGTTTAATCCCCAAAATCCCCTCTAGGTTCCCCACAGGGATATCATATATTTTTTAATATGGTTCATTATTATATTTCTTGCTGTTCAATAGTTTCAAATAATTTTGTTCTCTGTTTCACATTTCCAACAAAATCTCACTGATCATTGTTTGTTTAATTGTCGATGATTACGTAGTATAAAAAGACCAAATTAAATTACACACATTTGATATAGAATGTAGATTATCAGAAATTATTATAAATCAGTGGAATAACTTACTATTCACACAAAAATATACTAAAAGATATGCAACCAAGAATTCAGTTGGATTCATTAATAACTGCCTACCTACACGAAGTTTCAATAGTAAACGCAACATTAGGGAAGAGTGGCCCAAAATGATCCTCGGAAGACAAAAAATCTAAATAATGCTTAAAAAAAATTCGGAAAATTATTTTTAGACCCATCAACTACTCTGTTCCCAGTATGGTATATGCAATTAATATTTAAAATGTATGATAAATGTAGATATTTTATAATATTTCAAACATTTGCAAAATGATCATTTTGCTCAACCGGGTGGGGCAAAATGATACCTACCATTTTTTTTTGGAAAAACAGGTATTTGTTATTAGAAATAAAGTAAAATAAATTAGTGAACATCATTTAAAAAAAATATTATATATCTAGTAAGAAAATGCATTTAAACTCTAATACAAAAAAGTAAACTCCTTATAATATGGTGCGTAACCAAATATGGATCTCGATCTATCGTGGGATTTTCATTACAATATTCGCAAGTGTAAAGGTCGCAGTCATTGTTCTCCATTTCAGCACCTTCATCATGGGCTCACTGTTTGCAAATATTATACAGCACACAGCCCTCCCCTGCGGGAGATCTTAGAAAAGCATCAGAACAAGTAAAATACTCTGCATCTTCTTTAACATCTGACTCTTCATCATCTAGGTCCTTCTTTTTGTCTTTTATAACTTTAATTGAACGTGGTTTCTTGTTTTTCCCTTTTTGTTTTCCATTAACTGTAGCTTTATTTTTAATTTAAGAGCTGTTCAATTCTTCCTTTTTTTGTCACTCAACTAAAAGCTGGTATTTGTAAGAGGTGCTTGTAAGAATAACCGTACCCACAGATTTTCGTTTAGTAGTGCGTCGTGCACCACAGGAAGAGAAACCCAGGACGACGCAAAATATCCTGGCTAAGAAATTTGAAATTCGAGAGAGTGGTTCGGTTGCAGCTCATTAGAATTATTCAGAAGCGCGACCAATAAAATTAAGATAGCGATGATGATTTCCAACCTCCGATAGGAGAAGGAACCTAAAGAAGAAGTGCGTCGTGCTAGTGGCGACTTGAGAAATGGACAAATTTATGTCGGAAAAATAGTAAAAGATGTCCAAGGTACAGATGAGGGGCCAGTGTCCAATATACTGAATAATAAGGAATAAAGAAGGCCCGATTTGGGATTTGTCAAGGTCATCGTTGTCTGAACTCGAGCCCTGACCAGAATTTTTCTTACAAGGAGTTTAATGAACTTAAGTTGAAGGAACTGTTATGATGACATTTCCAGTATGTTGCATCTTCTCCCGTTCGTCTTCCTCTATAACTTTAGCAGCTGCGAAATCGACTTCTGATAAAACATCTGGATTCTAAGGTACGATTCCGGCTTTCTTAAAATCATTAATACCATTTATGGGGTTGCAGGCTTTCATGTAGAATTCATTCAAAATTCTCGAAATTTAAAATAGTGTAACAGCTCTTCCTGGGTTATTAGTCAGCCATTTTTCTAGTTCTCGATCATGATGGTGATTAAGGAAATACATAAAGGTAAGATTTAATGGACATAGCCTGTGTGTAGTATGCGGAGGCAAGCATAACATGGTAACAAAACTACTACTTCATCCTCTTTCGGGAAAAAACTAACATCGGTGGAACAGACGAACCTCCCACAGACATACAAATCACTGTGGTAGTAGATACACCTCGTTTGGCAGAAACTGTTCTACCAACTTGTTTCCTACCTCTTTTGGCAATAATTTTACAGTTTTTTGCTGGAACCGTACACACAGAAGTCTCATCTACATTATATATCCTGAATGTGGAGAATTTCGTTATATCCAATATGGTCTTAAGCAAAGTAAAACATTTTTTTACAAATGTTCTGTTAAAAGCACGACTGCGGGCAATGGATGTTGCTTCAGGAGATCTCAGTGAAAGTAGAGGGTGTCTCGTGCGAAAACCCTTTAACCAGTCTTTACCAGCAAGTTTTAATGGGTCTAAAAATCTATGCACAATGGAATTTCTAACTTCGATTTGGTACGCCATAGAGTTTACTTCTTTGGTATTCATACATTCTGCTTTCCATGTTAAGAATGTAGGTTACAACCCAAAATTTCTTGCTGCGTGTTGTATGCAAAGCCATTATGTACACTTTCTATAGCTTGTCGCATTTTATCTTTGTCTGATTTTTGTCTGTCGGTCTTCTGTTTATATTTTTGAACCATTTTGTCGTCCTGAAAAAAAATCAAGTGGATTTAAAACGTCAAAATAAACTCTGGGATCATTTAACCCGACACCATGAGGAATCATTTTACCCGAACGAGTACACTTTTATATCAGCCATGTTTATTACGTAGCGGCCAAGGTTTGGTATTTTGTAACTATCTCAAATTATCGGAAAAATGTTGGACTTACAGCAGCTATATCGCAATTGAAGATTCCTACTTGTTTAAAAGTAACATTACAACAGCTTTAAGGGACTAACCTTACTTATATAAAATCACTGTTTACGCTAAAGTCCAGAAATACGATGTTTCTACGCTAGAGTCTTATATTCAACTGACTGTGAAAATGCGTTGGATGATGAGTTTGCCACTACAAATACAGATGCATTACCAATCCTAAAAATAATATGAAGGATCGTTTTACCGCAAGGTTCATTTTGGGGTACTCTCCCCTATAAATAATCATAAATCAATATATATATATATATCATCGTCAGCCTCTCTCAATCCACTGCTAGACATAGGCCTCCCCTGTTTGTCTCCAAAGTGTTATATCTTGTGCTTGCTGTATTCAGTTTTTTGTTGTCTTCTGGCAACGTGTCCAGCCCATTTCCATTTTAAGTTACAGCTTCTTTCAATGACGTCTATGACTTTGGTCTTAGCTCGTAGATCTTCGTTTCTAATCCTGTCTAGCAGAGTGGCCCCTATCATTGATCGCTCCATTCTTCTCAGCGCTACTCTTAGTAAGGTCGAAAATTTTTTTCTTCATATTAGTTGGGATGTCACTCTTAAAACGTTCCTAAGAGCTCAGTATGCTGCCCATCCTTGTATTATTCTTCTGGAGACTTCGGTTGTTTAATTGTCCTTACTTATCTTAATTTCTTGACCCATATATATATATATATATATATATATATATATATATATATATATATATATATATATATATATATATATATATATAATGGAATGGTATCTATCGCAAAACAGAAAACCAAAAAGCGTATATCGATGGAAGGCGTATATACGTATTTGTGACTATTGGTCGTCTTTAGTACGGTGCAGCCAAGTTAGAAAAGGACCATGTTAATTTGAAAAAGTATCACTACAGGAGCAATGCGACCAATTTGTGACATTAGAGTTAGAAGACCTTGATGGTTTCTAGGGCAACAACTAATAATAACCACGGAGGAAGCTACAGCTACCTGGGGAAAGGAATGCCAAACGTTAAAACGTTTAAAACAAATTTAAAATAATAATGCGAGTGAATAATATCCTTCTCCATTTGTATTAAACGTTTCAACGTTTTGCATTTCTTTCCCCAGGTAGCTGTAGCTTCCTCCAAAGTAAAAATGCTGTGTAAAGCATAACCACTCTGATGTAGAGTAGTCGCAAAAAATAAATCGATAAAAAATTAGATAAAAAATTAGTTTTATACTTAAGGTTTCTTTCTAAATACCTTGTGCTCTATTTTCCTTTATTCTTAAATAATCGCCTTTATTTACTTTCTTTGAGAGACTCAAGATATTCTATGTAGGTACCACAATTCGTAATTATTTTTCGTGACAGTCCGTCTTAACATTTCTTTTCTTGTCTAAGGCATGCAATAAGGTTTTGTAATAGATATTTTTGAGGAGCTGGCCTATCACTACTCGTATAACCCTACTCGTAAAACTGGCATTGCAATTATAAAAAATGACTGAAGTTATACAGGGTGTTTCAAAAAAAGGTAACCCTGTCTCTAGGGTAGGTAAAAAACTGAAAAATAATTGGGGTTTGCTTAATAAAAAATTTTTGTAACGCCATCCGTTTTCAAGATACAGGGCGTTGAAGAAAAAAAAAATTTACGCATTTTTTACGATTTTGCCGAAACTACTAGCAACATTGTAATGAAATTTTATACGAATATGTTTTGGAAGCTGATACATCCCATGAATTTGTTTTTATATCTGATTCTCATAGAGGGCGCTAGTTACACGGATCGTACTAAGTATTAGTCAATATAACTTTCTTAAGAGTATAATTATTAATCAAAATTTCAAGTAAACTTAAACATCATTTAATTTTACACGAAAAAGGTACTCTTGGTAAAACTCGATACTGTGTACCGTTTTCGGAATATTTTGATTTGAAAATTATGAAGTAATAATTGTTGCTGGTATAAAATAGTTAGTAATTAAACAAAACTCACAAGAATAAAATTAAATTAATGACTAAGAACATAAAATAAAATTTAATTACAGTAAGTGTTCAAAATGCCCTCCGTTTTCGCGAATACACAAGTCTATTCTTTTTTCTAAAGATTCCATTAACCTTCTAAACGGTAGGGGATCAGCTATGATGTCATTAAATTGACGTTGAATTCTTTGTTTCAATTCTTGGCGTGAATTTACCTCTGTAGCATAGACTTTTTCCTTAATATACGACCAAACTGCGTAGTCCAAAGGGTTAAAATCGCATGACTGAGGAGGCCAATGAATCGGAGCTTCTACACCTCTTCCAATCCATCGATTCGGAAAATGATTACTCAACCAATTACGACACCTTCTATCAAAGTGTGGTGGAGCTCCATCGTAAATAAAAAATAAAGATCTTCGCTCTAGCGTTAAATCTTCTAATATCTCGAATAAGGAATTTTTTAAAAAATCAAGATACATATCACCATTTAAATTTCCAGGTAGAATATGATAACGTATTAATTTGTTACCTAAAGTTGCTGCCCAAACATTAACTTTAAATGAGTGTTGGTAATGTGATACCCTTTTGACTCGTGGATTCTCATCACACCAGTAGTGTGCATTATGGGAGTTAAACATACCTTGTCGCGTAAAGGTGGCCTCGTCCGTAAAAAGAATGCATTTAAAAAAATTTGGATTGTTGGCTGTCCTTGGTTACAATGTTTCACAAAAATCCACTCTAACCGGTAGATCAACTGGCAAGAGCTCTTCGACTTGTCTGTAATGATAAGGATGTAATTGCTGTTCTTTCAGTGTCCGCCAAGTACTTGAAGAAGAAGTATTTGTTTGTCGTGCTATATTCCTTACGCTAACTGTTTGATCTTGATCAAGTAAATTTAAAATATTATTTTCTTTATTAATTGTTCTTGTTGTTCTTGGTCTACCAGAATTTATTTTATTTGGTCTCACATTCCCAGTTTCTCGACAACGTCGTTCAACGGCTCTAAATGTTTTTTTACTTGGTAAGTTTCTTCTAGGAAACTTTTCTGCATAACGTGTCACAGTTGCACTAGAACATCCTAAACATTCGCCTAAGGTTAATAACATGTCAGTGTATTCAACATTTGAGTACATTTTGATTTGATTTTACAAATAACAAGGTTTCAAAACTCTAATTATTGTTGATTTATCGTCATAACAATCAATAAATGTCAGATTTCCATGGCACACTTGGAGAAAATAGAGGTATACCTATTAGAACTTTATCATTACTACCAGCATCAATTATTATTACTTCATAATTTTCAAATCAAAATATTCCGAAAACGATACACAGTATCGAGTTTTACCAAGAGTACCTTTTTCGTGTAAAATTGAATGATGTTTAAGTTTACTTGAAATTTTGATTAATAATTATACTCTTAAAAAAGTAATATTGACTAATACTTAGTACGATCCATGTAACTAGCGCCCTCTATGAGAATCAGATATAAAAACAAATTCATGGGATGTATCAGCTTCCAAAACATATTCGTATAAAATTTCATTACAATGTTGCCAGTAGTTTCGGCAAAATCGTAAAAAATGCGTAAAATTTTTTTTTCTTCAACGCCCTGTATCTTGAAAACGGATGGCATTAAAAAAATTTTTTACTAAGCAAACCCCAATTATTTTTAAGTTTTTTACCTACCCTAGAGACGGGGTTACCTTTTTTTGAAACACCCTGTATAACTCCCTCCTTGGAATAGATTAGGTATAAAACATTAATAATTTTCACGTATTAAGTAAACTACATCCCCTTAGGCAAGATACACTTAATCAAAAAACTGCATGAAAACTAGTAATGTTTTTTAAGAAAAGGTTTTAAGAAATATAAAAGATATATCTAGGAATTTATCTACCTTTGCTATTAAAGTAAGGTAAATTTTATTGACAATATAATAGTTTAGAATCTAATCAATAAGACGTTTTACTTTACTTAACTAATTATTTTCCATATTATAGGGAACAATAAGTAAAACTTTAGATCGCGACGAACTCACCGAGGAAGATTTTCAATACTTAAATTCCAAGGTCTCCAAGGAGAAGAATCATTTTTCCTCATCTAATATAAAACCATTTGCTGATGAAACAGACGTAAGTCTTACTTGAAAATATGTAGAAGTTATATATTAAAAAAAAATATTTTTAGCTCAGCAATTACGAATTTGAACAGTCACCGGTTACTTCAAATAGACAAAAACGTGGCTATTTTGATACTCTTGCAGGTTTTCTAAAAGTATCTGAAAAGAAATATGTGGTGGAAATAGTTCTAATTCTTTTTGGAATAAGTCAGCTTTCTGCTGGTATATCGGATGTTTGGCTGTTACAGTGGTAATATTTATAAATATGTGTGATATTAAAAAGTATTGAATAGCGCCAAACAGTACTCTGCCGTCCTCAGGAAAAACACCGCATATGCAAAAATTATGAAAACTTAGTTGGGCGCGAAAATTAGATCTAGAGAGTTTATATTATATGATTATTTAAGAAAAGTGCAGTTTTGCAAAAATATATATTTTGAAAGAAATACTAAACCTAGCATCTACGAAAACATGCGTGGAACTAAGGAAGAATCCCGCAACTACAGCATTACTTAGGTAAAACCCCGCATATACCTGACGGTGCGTGCAGTTAGTACTGTGTCTATTTTAAGAAAAACACGATTGCGGTGTTTTTGCTACGTAATTGGTGCGATTTATCAATTTATTTAGTTTCTTCTCAACTTGTGTATGGTGCGGTTGTGTTAGTTTGTGTCTGCTTGTTTGATCAAGTAACAACGTAAATTCTTTAATTTTAAAAAGCGGGTAGGTTAAAATTGAGGATAGTTTGGAAAAAAAAAAAATAAAAAGCAAGAAAATAGAAACGCAAAAAAAGCATTTAGTAAAACCACCTTGCAACATACAAATGTGTAAATTAGAATGTTTACAAAAAATATCAGAAGAAAGAAGAAGTGCTATTAATAACATGTATTGGCAACTAAATTGGATGGAGAAAAAAACATTTATCCTTAATTACTTGTAAAAAAAGACATCAAAAGAAGGACAACAGGAACTGAATCTTCTCAAAGAAAAAACACGTTCAAATACTTTCTAACAATTGAGACGGAAGAAAAAATTTTGGTATGTAAATGTTTTTTTTAACAACACTTGGTTATCACCAGAAAAACGATTGGCCAATCCAAGCATTTGTCAGACAAAATGTGTTTCAATCGTCTACTCCCATCTGTTCTAAAAAAGATGAACGTGAGAGGGCGGCTTGTAAAAGTAAAATATCTACTCTAAACCTTGATACACATATAGAAAGTTTTAATCGGGCAGGTAAATCTAAACCTGCCTAGTGATTTAACCATACAGGACATGCACAAGGATTATTTAGAAACCTATCCTCATAATAAATGCTCGTATAAGGTTTATCGAAAGCATCTTAAAAATAAAAACGTATCTCTCACAAACCTGGGCAATTAAGAGTGCGAACTGTGTGAAGCATTCCAACTACACAATAAAGAGCATAATTCTGAGAACTTGAATCCAGCATGTAGTGAATGTGATAGCTGAAAAGAACACATTCAACGTGCCAGCGATTGAAGGGAATTATACCGTTTGGATACAAATGAACCAGATATATCAACGACCCTTAAAGTCTCTGTTCACTGACAAAAAGTCATAATGTTACCAAGGATCGATATGTTTAAGAAAGCAATATTTACCCAAAGAATATCGACATTCAATGAAAGCTTTGTACCCCTGGGTTAAGGAAAAAAAAACTAAAAACTTTTGCATGTCTATGGCATGACGATACTGCTGGACGGGGAAAAGAAGAAATAATTAGCTCATATAATGATTTCTTTTTACATTACAAGGATATTAAACATTTTTCCTTTCGGTTGCTTACTATTGAGGAAGATAAGGATTAATAAGATAATTTCTTTATATATTCATTTTTTTTTCTTTTGTGTTAAATAATAAATAAATATTTAGTAAATCATTCATACACTTATTTGCTTGTTTAATTATATTTTCTTTAACATTATGCTAAGAAAAAACACCGCATAATCATAACATCCGTAGATGCTGTAGTTTTACTTAGCAATTCCTAACTTACTTACAATTTTTTCCCAGTATCTGCCATAGTAAGCATAAAATTAAGATAAACTACTGCTTTTCATTTAAACATATCTTATTCACATATTTATTGATTAAAAGTAAAATCATTTCTAACCTCATTTTTGTAACAATTTTGACACTTTTTAAAAGTTGCAGATTCTGAAGTACATTTACTCATTATTATAAATACTGCAGATGCTGTGGTTTTCCTTAGGAGGGCAGTACTCTAGTCGTACTCGTACAAAAAATTACGCAGATTTAGGGCAGAAACACCACTTATGACCACTTTAAGAACTTTTTTATTATTGTTCTATTAAGAAACATGTAGGATTTAAGTAAAATATTTCCGCTCAATGCCATTTTTACTTTCGATTCAGCTCTAGGTACTAGGATATCAACTAATCATAAAGATTCAGTTCTTAATGAAAATATAACGTTTTATATTTTGAACCACAAAATCACTGCTTTTGGCCATCTGTTTCTAAAAATAGAGATACAAGTTGATATTATATATTTGCTTAAATATTTATTGAACTACAAAAATAGCCAAAACACACTAAATTTTTGGTAACACAAATGAGCAAAAGCATTGAAAAAGTTTATAAATAGTGTTTATGATTTTCATATTTGTTCATAAATGTCTAGTTGTCCTGAAAAAAATGCTCTTAAATTTTTTTCCTTGTTCCTGGAAAATGGGCTCGGGTAGTTGTCCCAATATGTCGCCTTAATCTATACTGAAAACGTGATTTTCTATAGGACAAAACACAGTTTTATCTTCACTGGCACTTTTGAAATATTGTATGTCTCATAAGAATATTTATAATTTTGGCAACATATTTATATGTTGTCGTCCGTCGATCTTTTGTTTTGTTTCCATGAAATTAACATCGTCTCCACTACTACCGGTTTTCTCCCAGTCTTCTTGTTCTTCTAAAGGAGAACCTGAATCTAGATCTTGTTTTTAGGTTTCGTCGTTTTAAGTTTTGTTGTCTTTTGTTCCACGTTTTCGATATTTTTTGTGCCTTCATCTGTTTTTCATGCTCTCGAGCCTACTTCCTTTCTTATGTTTGTTTTCTTTATCATTTTGAAGTTTCTCACATTCTTCATGATACTCCAATCACTTATCAGATGTGACTACACTTGGTGTGTATTATTTTTAAAAATTTTTTCTTTGAGTCCGGTTCCTTTTGGTGAGGGAAGAGGCACATTGTAAAATACTGTTAAGGGAATCGGTTTTTGTGCAAACAAATATTACGTTTGACTTCTTCTAAAGCCAATTATACGGAATCCGAAAGTCAGTCATTCTTTAAATATTGGCAACCTACACTTCTTAAAAAAAGGTGGTTTCATTCAGAGTCCAACAGAAGTTTTATTAAAACTATTAATAGGCTAAGGTCAAATCATGCTCTAATACCTTCAAGAATGTACAAAATGAATTTAGCAGACACTCCAAACTGTACTTGTAGTAAATATGGAGATTTAACACATCCTATTATGTGTAAACCAACAGGGAAATATTACATGTTTATATGAAAACTTACGAAAACTAAATGTCTGTTTCCCATTTCACATAAATGAATTAATTTTCTTTGGAAACGTATAAATCTATAATTGTATTTATCAGTTAATAAGAAATTGTAAATATAAACTTTAAACAATATAATGTACTAACCATAGAATTAAGGTTAAACTTGTAAGCAATTTGCGAACATACCAATCATGTAATAAACCTTTTAATACGAAAAAAAAATAAAAAAATAAAAAAAAAATAAAAAAATGAAAAAAAAATAATAAAAATAAAAATTAAAACTTACATTTAGTACTAACATAATAGTCTGGTCAATTGGCTATGCCAAGGCCATAAAAAAAAACTTCTACCTTATCTGGACGAAAACTGCTATCCATCGCAATATTGCTAGTAGTCGATTCGGAACTTGATCGTTCCGAACAGTGAACATTTTTATTTGGATTTTGGATTGAGATTTTAAAGGAGAGATAGATTTAGGCGTATGTAGTCTTCAAAAGCCGGCAAATTTTTTTTGTGGAGAGGTGAATTTAAGTTCAAACGCAATGTGGCAGTTTTAGTTGAGTTAATCACCGATTTTTTGTGTTGTGCCTTATGTGGGAGATTTGTAAAGCAGCGTTGCAAACATTTCAGAGGTCCACATGGTGTTAAGCAGAAATGTTTGAGAGGCCGAGTTTTAAAGATTACATTTTTTTGTCATCCAGGATAATCCGAAGCCCGAATCCAGTGTCCAACTTCCAAAGAATTGTCCATTTGTGTTCCCTTGTCACTTCAGACCAATTTGCAGCTTGAGTGAGACACAGTTATGTTTGTTTGCAGATTTTTAGTCGAATTCTAATCCCAAAAACTTCTTGAAGGAAATACATCAACCAGTGTGATATTAGGTACTTTTTGTTAAACATTTTTTTAAGTAAAAATAGACATTTTTCATTAAAATATAAAAAAAATTGCTTTCATGTCAAACTAAAAGATTGTAATACTTAAATAAAATTATAAGTTTTAAGAAATATAATATATTCATATAATGCAAATAAATTTAATTAATGTTTCAAAAAGGTTTAATATTTAATTTCGACATATGACAGTTAGTATTATTTTTTTCGGACATTTGGTACATAACCAGAAATTTGAATTGTTTTGTTTAAAGGTTAACCTCAATCTAAGCTCCGTTGAAAAATCTAGATATTTTCATTTATAATAATAATTTTAATTCCTAACAAGTATGGCCCAAGTATGAGCTTGTTGTAAATCGTTACAAATAGTAACAGCAAATATGTAATGTTTCTCTCTAAACCAGCAGTTGTAGAATTATTTCTGTTAAAAAGAGTTTTCCCTTTTAATATTTTTTTAGGAAAGAAAAGCCTTCCTTTTCATCCAGCGAGAAAATTCTTTAAACGGCGTCCTTTTCAAATAGTTTAGGAACCTTCTTGTGTTGTTTTGCCCAGGAAATCTATGTAAGTATTTTTTGATTTATTTCTTTGTAGTTACCCCTTCTAGACCCTTTTGTTCACTTACTTATGAGCCAGTTCTCCAACCAAACCAAAAGTAGCTGTTCGCAAAAGTTTCGGTTTGTTTGCTTACCCTATCTTCAGCTCACTAATTGTTCAGTCCCCAGTTTCAACCTCCTATAAGTAATACCCAATGTGGTAGGCAAAAATAACCGCTACAGTCTTATATTTTCAAACAACATTTTCCACTTTTGTTTTATACTCGTAGGCGCAAACATAGAGACATCTAAAGGCTGTAGGATAGAAGTAGCATTAGGAGACAACGCTATTAAAATAATTTGATTTTCACTTCAAAATTCAATAAAATATAGGGTCAGGTGGAATGTATGTCCATCTAAAAAGACAGTCTAATTACAGTACCACATTTTGGTAATTACAGTACTAATACAGTACTATTACAGTAACTAATAATAGTAACACATTTCATCCATTTTATAGATTCTTTTCGGATTGTTTAATATACTGGTAGCACTCATATCGCTTAAATTCATATGAACCTCGTCGAACCATTTACGTATTTTCTCTTCAGTTATTACGCATCTACCATCGTGAATATATTCTGCATTCTTCTGGCCCAGAAGTTCTGGGAAAGTTATTTGTGCGTGCCTGTTAAGGAAGCTATAATACCATTTTTTGTCAGGGCGCTTATTGACAAAAAGAGTTTGAATATTTGCCTCTGGAACAAGTTTTTGTACTGAATTCAGTAATCCGTCTTTAGCAATTGGAAACCCTATCTTTCCAAGTTATTATCCATTTAACTAGGAGGTTTTTGGTATTTTTTGGTAAGAGTCGAATCCACAGTGCACTGAATCTCTTAGAGACTTTCCGGATATTTTATTATTCAAAGTAGTTCTCAGAACTTTAAATTCACGACTGGTAATGGCCACAGTCATTCCTTCGCATATGGCATTTAAAGCTAAATTTACTTTTGAAGATGAGTACTGTAATTTCGATGTTTTTACCTGTTCTACTCCGCTTTTATTATTCGTCAGTGCATTTGGTATTGTGACTAAAAGAAATAAGATAGGTATCTTTATGTAAACATGCTACATTAGTAAAAAAGTAAACTGGCCAAATGTATATTTTATTTACCTACTTGTGGCCAGCAGGTTGGCCACGAGTAGGTAAATGATAATTTTTGGTATCCACTTATGGCCTCCTTCATTGTTTCAAATGTCTATTAATTATAATAAAAAATAAAAAATATAAAATAAAAAGTGTCTATTTACTTTATTTAGCACTTCCAGTGGAGAAAAATTATCATATAGTATTGAATTGAAAACGATGATTTCAGATATCTTTCTTAAGAAAATTCGTTAGTTAGCTTCACATGTGCAACATACTACCACTTAAATATCAACAATGAAATAATCAGATCAGTTAGATAGGTTTCTATCACTGTTCCTACTTACTACGGAATTATTTGACGTTTTAGCTGCTTCACACTTCTTGGTTGATGGACGCCATGCTTATTATCCTACCAATCATAGTGAAATGGTCATAAACGGGGTAGTGGCTATAAGTGGTGCGTCTACCCTATATACATATTTATATACTTCCATGTCAAGGTTGTATAATTGTGTTTTCTTATACTAATTTTTCACTAAACGGATAAAATAAAAATAAAACTAATAGAATAAAAACTTCTAAAACTAAACGCTACTATCAACGGGTTTTAAAGTATTTTGAAACTCGAGTCTATTTAGTAGAAACGGTCATGTTGTGTTCCTTATTGTTGGCTTACTAGTCTGAATACAAATATTGTACCAAATTTGTTGTTATTCTGGCTCTAAGAATTTTTCCATATTACTCACACGTTTTAGTAAAACTTACTAGATTATGTGTGAAGGTTAATAGAGGCCTTCCGGGAACATAGAAATTTGTGGTTTTCAAAAGGATGACAACTATAAAAATGGAATTAAAAAATGGATTTACCTAAAGAAATTGCTAGTTGTTTGACACCAACTGGAAAGAAATTAAATTAAAAATTAAAAACATAATTTTACAATTTCAACGTGAAATAACGAATTCTCTATTTATGTTACGAATAATAAAAAAAAAAGCAAAAATCTAGTGCAGGACAGCATTTTACACTCAAGTGGTTTGGTTATACAACAAGTTTTATGCATGATAGAAATAAACTCTTTTTCCCAAGGACTTCAGTACCGACCAGACAAGTACGAATAAAAAAATCTTTTTCTCTGAACATGTTGATTGGTTATTAAAGAAAAAACTGTATTTGGATTCCTAAAATAAGAGATTTGGATTTGTTTCAGTATCGCTTTTGTTTCAAGTGCGGGAAAATTAAAAAACAAACATAAACTCAACTGTCGGTTTAGTGGAAAACCGCCATTAGATTTCTCATTCGTTTTTCTAAAGCATTTGACATATTACCAAACAAAATCTTTAATTGCCGGAATTTTGAGATATTTCACGAATTATTTTCTTTCAATAATCAACTAGCGCTATTCTATACCAATCATACTTAAATCCTCTTGGCGTAATAAATCGAAGCGAGGTCTAGACAAACTTTTCATATTTAATCTTTCCTGTTTACTATATTTATCTCCTTCGGCTTTTATCTCCCACTTCTTACTCGAACTTGGTACTCAGACATTATTTGTAATGATTTTACTTGTTTTCTAACAGACTCTTTAGGTCACCAAATTTGTAGTTGATATTTTGCACTTTCTCTTTAGTTTTTAGTATTCTTTTGTTTGGCTTGCTGTGTACTTTAAAAATATGATTTTGAATTTTGTTCAACTTTATAAAATTTTATTTTAGGATTCGACATTCAGCCAAGAATTTTACACATCAACTATTTCCTAGAAATGAGTACTTATCCCAAAATAAAACTTCAGCCAGCCGTACGATATATCACAAACTAATACAAGACTTCCTATTCGTATTAGACAAAAATCACACCAAATATATCACAGTGATTGAAACCGATACAAGCGAAGAAACCAAAATATTTGGAATTTATGAAAAGGATCTCTACATAACCTTGTATGCGGCATTTATAATTATCTGCATAATATTCACCGTTGTAAGGTCCCTTCTGTTTCATGCACTCTGTATGAAAGCATCAAGGGTATTGCATAGTAAAATGTTCGAGAAAGTGCTGTTTTCTCCAATGAAGTTTTTTGAAAATTACCCATCAGGTTAAGTATTAATTTTGAATTAAATGCAACTATCTATATTTATTTTGTTAATTAAGGCTTTTTTCTAAATCTTCGACACTATATTAAACTATACGATTTTGTATAATTTATAGGATGTTTAAAAAACTTTTATATATATTTTATTTAAATTCTTTAGTTTACAATATTGGCTAATGTGTATAGGGTTATCCTAAAAATGAAGCACAGTATTGAATATGCAACTTTTCTGTAGATTAGCTAATTTATAATAAATTTTCATTTCAAGATTAGTTACTCTATGTAATACAAAATTAATAAAACACAAATCATATTAATCAACAGATGAAGTAAAAATTACTATAGTTCATTTAATATGAAAACAACTACAGCTAATATTATTTTTTATTACGTACAAAAACTATCTGTATAATAATCTGTGAGGACATACATCTGTGATCTCTGAGGATTAATGCAAAGTTGAGATCCACATTAATGATAGAGGTGTTTTTTAAATCCTTGTTCACTTCGTTGATGTCAACTTGCACTAACTTTAACAGCCTGGTATGCTAAGTGATGAAATTACCGCTCTGTTGGGTCAAGCTGTAAGGAAAATCACTTTTGTTTTTCAGGTATACTCGTATTTGTACGATTCCAATCATATTAATTAACACACTTTCAAACGAATACCTGTTGAATTTATGGATCCCTGCCGATACAACCTTTGAAGTGATCGTATTGTGCCTTGGCCGATAATTGCTTATAACAAGCCGATCAAATAATGTTACCTAAAGTTAAACATAAACTTCTATAATGCCTATTGTTATTAAGTAATCTTAGTGCTAACTTTGGAATTTTGTTTGTCATCCATATTGGTTTTAAATTTTTTGCCTCAACGTAATTGACCCTATATTTGACAGGTTTTATCAATAAAGCTAAAAATTAAGAAAATGAATCCTCAATTCAGTAGGTTTGTGGTAGTAACGCCATCTTTCATTTGTTCTAAAATTAATCACTCTGACTTTCTTACTCAGTTGGCAAAACACGCACCAAAACAGCTGTTATAATGTGCATAAACGTAATGCAATAGCGCCTGTTGTGTTTTGATGTGGTGAATACATTTTCAAATGTGTTCTACAATGCTGCTACTGATGCAAGGAAGGTTTTGTTACTTGATATAACATTTGTAGAGTCTAAAAATCAATTTTTCATAAAAAATGCTGTAAAATTTTCAATATGTCAGCTATTTTTAGGGTATCCAATTTTAGGACATCTCCTGGTAAAGTGCTATAAATTTGACATGTAGGTGTCAAATTAAGGGACACCTAACTATTAATATCAGACGTATGATTTCTGTATCATCTCACAGAAATTACGTATAGTTTTCCTTTTTTGATATATTTCATTATCAATTTTTTAAAAACTAATCTGACACTCCAGTCAAATTTAAGATCAAGGGGTGTCAAAAATAGATACACGAAAGTTGCTATATGAAAAATTAAAATAATTTAGTATTATTTTTTTAATAAGTAAGGATAACCATTTTTAGATATGCCTCACAAGGGAAATATTTATAGAAAATATTCTCAGGAGGATCTGAGTCGAGCTATAGAAGCCTGTAAAAATGGAATGTCTTTTGCTTCAGTAGCTAAACAATTTAATGTGAGACGTATTACTTTGACGTATAAAGTGTCAAGAAAATTTCCTATGAGATGCAAAAGTAGAGTGAGCACTTTATTAACTGAATGCGAAGAAATTCTATTAAAGGATTGGATAATAAGTGTTGCTAAAACCGATTTTTCCGTAACAAAAGATCCACTGTTGGTGGATTGTGAGAGAGTGTTGCTCTGCTTATGAAAAGGTCTAATAATTTTACAAATAGTAGGAATAGTAGACATTGGTTTGAATGATTTTTGCAGTGACATCAGGAATTAAGTCAACGAATGACCCAAAATCTAACAAGCTTTAAGTCTGCTGTCTCGGAAACAAATATTCGAAAGTGGTTTAAGGAAATCAATGAATATTTTGTTGCAAAACAACATTAAAAACACTTGCCCCAGACAAATATTTAATGTTAATGAAACAGCCTTTTTCTTTTCACCAAAGGACAAAAAAAGTCTTACTAAAAAAGGATCAAAAATAATAACACTTTTCTCCAATAAATTTTCGTTTTTTTTAGGCAATGCTGCAGATAAATTAGCTCCAAAGTAGCTTAATCCTTATGAATTTATTATTAAAATTCCCACAACCTCGATAGGCAATAGGACGCTCGGACTCTGGCTGGATGACAGCTGATAGTTTCTTTGAATTCATATCCAAGTATTTTTACAACGGTTGTTAAAAAATAACGTCCCATTTCCAGTTGTTCTATTTGTTGATAGCCGTAAGTCAAACTTAATCTTCAATTTAAGTGCCTTTTGTTTTAAAAAGAATATTCTGATAAGCTTTCTGCCTAACGCCACACATATTTGACATCCTATGGGTGTGGGCGTTGTTCATTCAATAAAAAGTGGGTGTCACAATTAAGTTCATGCTTGGAGATTAGAAAATAAAACATTAAACCTTTAAAAAAGAAGAATTATCGCCATTTCTTAATAAAAATTTGCAGTATGTCGTTGGTTCAGGGCAAGAGCAAATATAAGTATTCGACGTTAATGGTATCAATTTTTCCAAAATGTTGAGAAAAGAAATTTCATTAACCCTGTCAGATGTATAAGATGCATGCCCCTTGAAATCAAATAAAGTTAAAGATGATTTAATAGGTGCTTTAAAGTTATATAATCTTTTCTAGTCAAAAATTTACTAGAGAACTTTCGAACTAAGGTGAAATTGGCCAAATGGAATGAAAAGGTAGAAGATACAAACTTATTTTTTCTTTGGAAAAACACTTTGGTACAAGAAAACAAACACCCTAAAGGGGAGGTCTCGAATGATATAATAATAGACATTGCACGTGATGTTGTGTCCGAGAATATAAATTGGGAAGACGTAGGTATTGACACAGAGGAACAAAATATTTTAGATAACGGAGAAAACGCAGGAGTTATTAAGGAAATAGGAGAGGCAAGTGTAACAATATTAGATAAAGAAGATAATATTATTTTAGACCCTAGTAAGAAATGTGAAGAACAAACAGCGCACTATAAGACTATTACTAGTATAGATAGAGTGATAGAACGAAAAGATATAGTTTTAAAAAACAATTGCAAATATTTGGAGCAAACTGATAATGGGAATATAACCAAAATAATAGAAATAGTAGGAAACAAACAATAGAAGAAACGATTTTAAAGGCTGGGGGGAAATTAAATGTAGCGAGAAACTAAGTGATGAGACAACTAAAGTCAGAGAAACAAATTGGAAAGAAAAAGAAAAGGCAAAGTCAACTTTAAAAAATAGTGAGAAATGTAGCGCGCTAGCCAGCCATGAAATAACAGTTAATGGAGCTGAAACAATAGAGAAAGAAATCGTCGAAAATAATAATAAAGAAGTGATAGACAAAGCAAAGAAAAACAAGAACATAATTTTAAAGAAAAATAAGGATACTTTAGTGATACCTTCACCTTTTAAATTTATTTTGTTTTGGCCAGATGGAAGTACAAACAAAAAATCAGGAAGAGCCATCAAAGAGAAAGTTCGAAGTATATGTTCCTCAGATCAGTGGAAAATTATTATTTGAATATTATTTAATACATGGTATACAGCCAAATACAGGAACGTAGATTCCTTGTGGATTTGAATATATTATTTGAAACAAAAATAAGACTGAGAAAGAAAATGCAATTTTAGATAGAGAAAGACAGAGCGAGGAGAAAAACTTCAACTTTAGGAAAAAAAATCAGTAAAGAAACTTTATAAACCTAGAGCAGTCGTATTTGTGAAGAAGGATATTTTTTTAAATAAAAAAAATACTGATGATAATTCAGTCTGTGTCCAAAAGAAAGAAACTGCTCAAAAATCTGAAATTAATGTGACCAACTACGTTATAGTTCGCTATTAAGGTGAAAAATTCCCGGGAAAGATCAAGAAAATTTCAAATTACACTAGTTATTTGTTATTGCTATGGTAAAAAGTAGACTAAATTATTAGAAGTGGCCATCAGAGCCTTTGGTATTCTACAGAACAATTTTAGAAAAAATCAAGGTTCCAAAACCAATAAATAATGGAGGTATTTATTGCATAACGGAAATCGGAAAATATTGTAATTTAGTAAAATAAAAAGGCTGCTTTTCTCTACTTAAGTATCTACTTACCTAAATAGTAGATACCTATGTAGGTATCTTTGGTACGTTTTATTTTATACTTACGTATTTTATACGTACGTATTTTATTTTATATGTACGTTTTATAACAATTTTATTTTCAGTAAACATGTTTATTTACTTATCGTCATCATCAACCTGTATGCGTCCACCGCTAGACATAGGTTTCTCTCAGCTCTTTCCATCTGTCTCTATCTTGTGAGGCTTGCATCGAGTTATTGCTAACACGCTTCAGATCGTCAGTTCATCTAGTTGGTGGGCGTTCTCTGCTCCGTATTGCTTCTTGTCGTTGTCTCTGCTCTAAAATACGTTTTGTCCATCGGTTGTCTAATAATCTGGCGACGTGTCCTCTCCAGTTCCATTTTAACGACGCAATTTTTTCGATAGCGTCTATTGTTTTTGTTCTACGACGTATTTCTTCGTTTGGGATACGGTCTCTCAAAAAGACATCTGGTGCTTCATAGCTATCTGAGTCACGCGAATCTTATTTACTACCTTTTTGTGAGTGTTAATGTTTCCTCTCCATAAGTGAGTACAGTTAACACACATTGGTCAAAGATTTTCCTTTTGAGGCATATGGGTAGATCCGATTTAAATACATGGTTTAATTTACCAATCGCTGCCCAGGCTAATCCTATGCGACGTGGGAACTCACATAGTTGGTTATCTCTGGCCAATCGAATTTTATGTCCTAGGTACTTATACTATGTAGTCTGCACCTTCCCTGCACCTCAATACATATCCCTTACATCAACAGTAATATTTCGATTACCACCAGATTAGACATTATTTGCGCCTTGTTCATATTAATCTTCAGTCCGACCTCTAAAAAAGCGTAATATAACTTTTTAAATATTATTATTGCATCATCCATACGATTGGCTATAAGGACGATATCATCTGCAAATCTCAAATGACTGAGCTTCTCTTCATTTATGTTGATACCATGCTCGTTCAGTTGCACCTTTTTACAAGTATGTTCTAAAAGCCTCGTGAATAGCTTTGGAGAGACTGTGTCTCCTTGCCGTATTTGAATTTATTTGTTTCTTGTTCAGATAGTTTTACGCTAGCTGTGGCATTTTGGTAGAAATATTTAATTATGTTAGTGTAGCGATTGTTTATTCGGCATTCTGTCAATGCCTTTGACATTTGCTGATGGCTTATGCTATCGAAGGCTTTCTCGTAGTCGACAAATATCAGTGCCAGTGGCTTGTTGTATTCTGCAGACTTCTCTATCAGGTTCTTTATCACTAGTAAGTGGTCGTTAGTGCTGTATCCCGATCTAAATCCAGCTTGTTCTCTAGGCTGATAGAAGTCTAATTTACAGTCCAGTCTTTTTTTAATAAGTTTTTGTAAAAGAAAAGTTTATATATGTGTGAAAACAAACTGATAGGACGGAAGTTTTTTAAATCTGTTATGTCTTCTTGCTTGTGTAATAATGTAAGGACTGCATTATTTCATTGAGAAGGAGTTTTTCCTTCGTAGATGCATTCAGTGAAAAGCTTGGCCAAAGCCTGGATAATTTTATTTCTTCCTAGTTTGATCGCTTTGATCACTAGTCCGTCATCGCCAGGGGATTTAAGAAATTTTCCTGGTGTAAGAAGTTCAGCAATATTTGCCCTGGAACATTTCTTTGGCCAAAGCCATACTTACCTATTGATACCTTTGTATCATCATA
Organism: Diabrotica undecimpunctata; assembly: GCF_040954645.1. Lineage (NCBI taxonomy): Eukaryota > Metazoa > Arthropoda > Insecta > Coleoptera > Chrysomelidae > Diabrotica > Diabrotica undecimpunctata. The sequence continues at coordinate 31,263 of NW_027311976.1, read as the reverse complement.
TCTAAACCCCATTTTCGCATTAAAGTCACCCATAATTATTACGTAATATGCTGGTGTGGCATGTAACCACTTTTCAATTTCTTCATTGGAGCATATATCTGGATTACCTTAAGGTTATATCTTGCATTTAGTTTGAAGATGAGATATTATCCTGGGGCTTATGCTGATAATTTCAATTATATTTTGTGTGTGTTTTCTATGCATAATGAATCCTACTCCACCATTTGAAGTGTCTTCTTCAACTCTTAAATGAAATACGTGTCCTGATTTAAGAGTAATTTGGGCTTCTTCTCTTCGTCTTATTTCACTGAGGCCGATGATGTCCTATTTCATGTATTTCTGCTCTTCCTCCAGGTCCATCATTTTCTGGTCTGATATAAGAGTTCTAACATTGTATGAAGTAATAGGCATTTGCCACTCTTTGTAGTAGCCTGATTTTTTACGGTGATTGGTGCGTGTTGGTGATTTGGTTTGCAAGTGGGGGGAGGAAAGGGTGGAGATGAAAATGCTTTGGGTTAGGACACGGTAACCCCGGGGATGGGAGGCTGGGGAAATCCATGACCTCGCGTGGGCAGGTGTACTATTCCTGAAGTGGATATATCCCCTGCGGGTTTGCAGAGAAGTACATACCCGCTACCCCTTATTAACTTATCACCTGACACAATTAGTATTATTAATCTTATATCCCTTAAGTAACTAACCTAAGTAAGTACAAAGACTGTTGACAACTAATTTTGAAAATTGTAAATGTAAGTAAAATATAGATACAAGCCAATGTCAATTTTTGGGTCGCTGTCAAAATTGCTTAAAATTTCATGTAAAATTTATGAACAAAATCAAAATTTTGCTGTAAAATTTGAGGTGACTATTATAAACTACTTTTAAACGATTTTATGTCTCAAGTTATCAAATATGGGGTCAATTACTTTACTTACACTAAAGTTTTTTTAACATGTTTGTTCTTTGAACTCTTTTTTTAACTTTTACAAAACTGACTTTTTTTTAAACTTTTTTTTTAAACTCAAACTGAACGTTTTAATCTATATGGTTCATAAATTAAGCTATTTTCACTACCATCATATTACTGCGTATCTTTTGTAAGGTAATCCATGTGAAATTTTTTTTGTATAAATGTTAGATGATGGGCGAACAGCATATTCCGTACTCAAGCTGCCATTAAACAAATGTGATGCACATAAGTTCGGTTATTATCTGGGAGAAATGTACTATGACTCATAAACATTCACTTAAAACATTACATAGAAGTATGCAAGATTTAAACGGAACCGACAAACTATTCGGTGGTGCTGTCTTACTACTCTCTGGTGACTTCCGACAGACATTACCGGTTATTTCTTTCTTTACATATGCGGATGAGATTAATACAAGCTTAAAAACATACTTATGTCAAAATGTCTGTGCAAATTGATCTATAGGCGTAAGTATTTTCCAAACATTTGCTGGATATTGAAATCGATAAAATAAAACTGCATCTAAATACACAATTCGTTAAACTTCCAGATAATTTTTGCACTTTTGTTGAGACCAAACATGAATTAATTGTAAGTGTCTTCCCGGCTATACTGAATAATTACTTGAATCATAATTGGCTCAGTGAGTGCGCAATTTTAGCACCGAAAAATGTTGATGTTAAAGAAATTAACTTCCATATTACCAGGTGATCTGATCTGATTTTAAATCAATCGACAGTATTGTTAATGATGACGAAGCCGTAAATTATCCAACAGAGTTTTAAATTCTCTGAATATACCAGGTATGCCATCACACAATCTTCATATTGTTCTGAAGTTTTTTACTTGTGGCATTTTAAAGTAATTACTATTTAAATGGGAATAAGCCACAAACTATTTCCGAAGTTGAAATTGAAACGTCAATAAACGTACTTTAACCTTTAATTGTGGCTTATTTCCATTTAAATAGTAATTACACAATCTTCAGTTGAAAATTGGTTCACCAATTACTTTGCTACGCACCTTGAACTCACCCAGAATACGCAACGGCACATGTTTGGTTATTACAAGTATCACCGGAAATATTATTGAAGCAACCATTTTGACTGGACGATTTGACAAAGAAATCTGTTGCCACCTGTTGAGATACTTTTGCCACGTATCCCAATGATACCCTCATCTACCATAATATAATTAAAAAGGATTTAATTTAATTTAAAAATATCAAATTTATTTCTATTACCGCAAAAAAAATTAACGAAAAATATTGTGTTCCAATTAGCAGTTAATTTTATATTACTTATATTACTAAAAGTGCTAATCCATACATTGCGCTTAACGTTTCGTTATATATTTACAAAACTGCGTCAGTCCATATATGTGAACAACAAAGCTGCTTTTAGAAGAAAACACAGTTTTTTAAATTAAAAGAAGGGTGTCGATTGAAAACATAGCATCTTCAAGTAAAGTAAAAGAGATAAATAATGTAAAAGACAACTTACATGCGAAGTAATTCATTCCTTTGGTTAAAAAACAACTCAGTTTTATAAAAAATTGGTCGTAAAAATCAAATAATCACATAGTGAATTAGTAGTTAAAATAAAATAAATAAATAAATAAAAATAAATAATTAAAAAGAGCTCACTAGGTCATGTCATGAAATTGTAACTTGTGAAGGTGTTTAAAATTTTTTCTCTGAGAATAATAAACTTGAATAATGATAATACATAATAACCCTTGATGTCAACTTATGATATCACTTATTATCACTGTCAGGATAAGAAAAAAAAAATGCTTACTCTAAAGCTTATGAGTGATTATGCTTTTGGGTCCCTTTTTACCCATTAACAGTTTCTTAACTAAATTAGACAAATGAAAATTGCAGAATTCATGTTCTATTCAGATTATTTTGATATTTTAAAAATATTAACATGAATGTAGCACTATATAAAAATAGTCTTATAGTTGAACATTTATTGTGAAATAAACTAACTAAGTAATTTAATAAATAATTTATTAGGTTATTACCAAAGATCAAGCCACGTTTTGGTAGACTGTTGCAAATGTTAAATTTGATATATGATAATCTACTTTTTCAGGCAAAATCTTACAAAGATTTTCTAAGGATATGGACGTAATAAACCAGTTACCACACAAGAACTTTATTACTTTGCAAATGTTTTCAGCGGTGTACGGCGCTTTGTTACTAATTATCTTCGGTATCCCATCTATGATTCTTCCCATGTTTTTAATTGCCATAATGATATATTTTTTGGTATCTTGTTTTGTCGCTACTATAAGAGGTCTACAGAGACTTAATAATAATAGTAAGTAATCATTAGACTTTTTTTTTAAATTATGACAGAATCCAATTAATTTTATTATTATGATTAAATATTTTAACTTTTAATAATAAAAACAAAAATGAATTTCTAATTTAAATTAAATTGTTTGATGCAGTTATATCTGGGTGAGTGGGTGGTCACAGAAGTATCCGGCCTGGCCCAGAGATGGCAGTTGTTGTTTGACATATCATTGCATTAGAAAGTACACAATAGTAAACAAAGACAGTTTGAAGACTCCACGTTGGCATCGTCTTGGCGGTTTGAAAATGTTGTTTAGTATCTGTTTGGCAGCCTTCGTTAGTGAACGTTTTCGGCGAATTTGTATAAATGAGAAAATTAGTCATCGTTATGTGATGCGATACTTTTATTTGAAAAACTTTATCCCAACCAATACAACAGCTGAACTGGATTTTACTCTGGGTGAGTCTGCTGCTTCGTTTAAACTAGTAAAATATTGTGTAGCAAAAGTTAAATGAGGCCATACGAGCTGCTCAGACGAGCATCGCAGTCGTCGACCGAATGATGTGACGACTCCAGAAACGGAGAAGAAACTCCACAAAGTGGGACTGGGTAATTATTGACTGAAACTAATCGATCTAGTGGACTTAGTAGCCATTTCAAGAAATACGGTACGTCTTATATTAACTGAAAATTTGGACGTGAGATGCAACATAGGTTACACGTTTACTTTACTCTATCAAAAACAGTGCCGTGAGAATATTTCAATTGAGTGTTTAGCAAAGTTTTACAGCAAAAAGCAAAATTTTGCGCTATTTGATAACCATGGATGAAACATGGATCCATCATTTTACTCCTGAGAAAAAAGAACAATCAAAACAATGGATTTAAAAGGAAGAAAAGGGCCTTCAAAGAAGGCAAAGACCGTTCGATCAACAGGCAAGATGATGGCTCGGTTTTTTGGGAGACGCATAGGGTAATTTTCCTTGATTATCTTGAAAAACGGAAAAACCATTAACGGCGAGTATCATGTGAAGCTATTGCGACATTTGAGAGAATTAATTAAACAAAAATTGCCATATTGGTCTAAGAAGAAAATGTTGTTGTATAAAGACAATATACCAGCTTAAAGATCTCTTAGTGCAATGGCCAAAATTTATGAAATAAAGTTTGAACTACCACCCCATACACCCTATTTGCCAAATTTATCCCCTTTGGATTATTTTCTGTTCGCAAACTAGAAAAATTGGCTCAGTGGTCAAAGATTTTTCAACCGTGAAGAAGTAATGTTAGCAGTTAATGGCTATTTTGAGGAGCAAGACAGTTCTTATTAAGAAAAGGAGGTTATGTTGAAAAATAAATAAATACGCTTCTTTACAAAATTTTTGTATTTTCTTTTTTTGAATTTTGTACTTCTGGGACCATCCATGAACGTATCTATAAAAAATAGTATACCCGTATTTAAAAATTCTGAGATAAATACAAAATTTACATTTACAGTCCGTCCCAAACCCTTCTTTCAGTGCGTCACTAATTTTGACGTCATATAGGATTTTAAGAATGTCGAGAATTATTGCATGACATTTTAGTTAAATTTGACAGTAGCAGGATGGTAATCTGTCTTTTTCTAATTGAAAATAATTTAAAAATTTTAATATTAGTCTTTGTTATTTTTCGATATATCTCGGCATATTTAAAATATTTTTATGACAATAAATACAAAATTAAATTTTCACTGTAAAATGTCTGATAATACTAACATGAAACTGGAATGACAATAATTATCATTTTATTAGTTGACATTGTGAAAGTACTGTCACGATCGAGACAGTCTGCGTCAAATTATATTTATGCGCAACATTGATTGGATATCTATTTAGCATATTCTAAACTCCAACCAATTATACATCCGTAAGTAGAATAGTAAAGAGAAGGATACTCTGATTTAAAACCCTGGTCCTCCAAGTTGGGGGTTGAGGCATCGGGCCAACTCCTCGATACTCGGAAAAAATCATCAAGGTTAAAAATTTCAGCAAAAAGCCTTGGAATTCGGACGGATTAAACTATAAACGAAATTCGCAAACTAAATGGATTATGAATTTTGGTGCTTGGAACATACAAGGAATAAGGACAAAACAGGAGGAGGTCTTCCGTGAACTGAGTAAAATAGACATCTGTGTATTAACTGAAGTAAAGAAAAAAGAAAGAGAAAATGAAAAGATAAACGAATACCTGCATTTCTATACTGGCGTAGAAAAGAAAGAACGAGCTAAAAGGGGAGGGTCTATAGCAATACATCAGAAACTGAAAAAATGTATTAAATCATGGCAAGAAATAGATGAAAGAATTATCCTCATGGAAATTAAGAAAAATGGCCATGAAATGGTGGTAATTGGAACATATGCACCGACGGATGACTCAAGGGTTGACAGCAAGGAAGAGTACTTTAACAAGTTAACAACTGTTCTAGGCACAACTAATAAGAAGAAAGAAATTTGGATCTTAGGTGATCTTAATGCAAGAACTGGAAAGAGCTCCAACAGTGAAATAATAGGGAGATATGGAGAAGACATTCTGAACGACAATGGTCAAAGATTAATAGATTTTTGCGAGGCACATTCTTTGAAAATATTAAATGGTTTCTTCCCCCATAAGAATATACACAAATTTACATGGACGCAGCCTACCAGGAATTTAAAATTAATAATTGACTATTTCATTCAGCGTAAAGATTCTAAACTAAAAACGAAGGACGTGAAGGTGTTTAGAGGGCCAGAATGTGGAAGTGACCACCATATGATTATTGCAAAAGTAATGGTGACATTTAAGAGAGAACAATCAAGTCACAAAAATGATGAAGTAACAGACATAGGAACAACCATAGAAAACATAAAATATAACCTGGAAAGCTTTAAACAAGATTTGACAAAGTTCTTATATAAAATTAGAATAGCTCAGAAAATAAAAAATATAGAAACAAGGGACTTAGACCCTGAAAGTCTGTATGAGGTAATTAAAAAATATATTCATGAAGCGGCAAATGAAGCACTGGGAAAAGTTGAAAATCCAAAAAAAGGAAAACCTGAATGGTTGTCAACGGAACTAGAAGAGAAGGTTCTCAAGAAAAAACAAGCATATCACATATGGCTTCAATCCAAAGATCCTCAAGACAGAGAAATATACGCTAAATGGAATAGAGAAGTTAAAAAAGACGTGGATATGTGTATGTGTATGTGTGGAGACCAGGAAATTCCTAAAGATTTGAATAAATATTATATAAGCTCCATATAGAAGAGAGGGAATAAAAGAGACTGGTCCAATTATAGAGGTATTAGTGTGACGAGCTCTGTGGGCCGGTTGTACGGCAGAATATTAAAGTAGAGGATTGAAAGACAGATACAAGATATTGAAGAACAAAGCGGCTTTCGTACCGGGAGATCCTGCCTTGATAATATATTTATCCTACGACAAATAATTAAAAAACGCGTCGAAAGAAGTAGAGAGACCCCATTTGGTATTTATAGACCTTGAGAAAGCATATGATAGTGTCCCGTTAAAGAAAATGTTTGAGGTCCTCGAAAGGTCCGGATTGGATTCGACGTATATCCGAGCGATATATAAATTGTACGAAAATGCAGTTAGTTGTGTAACAATTGGAACCGGAACCTCAAATGAATTTAAAGTCACTAAAGGCCTAAAGCAAGGATGTTGTTTGTCACCGACACTCTTTAAAATATACGTCCAAGAAGCATTGAGGAATTGGAGAACTACATGTAGATTTAGGGGCATCGAAGTGGGACAAGAAACTCTGTATACGTTGTTGTTTGCAGATGATCAGGTGGTGGTTGCAACCGATGAGGAAGATATAAATTATATAAATCGAAAATTATTTGAGGAATATGCCAAATGGGGGCTTACTGTAAACATAAGCAAAACAGAATATTTCAAAATTGGAGGAAATACCACAGATCTGAGGCTTGAAAACGCAGCCATAAAAGGCTGCAACCAGTATAAATATCTAGGAAGCATCATATCAGCAGATGGCAGAGTTAAGATAGATGTACAAAACCGAATAACCCAAGGGAAAAAATGCATACGAATACTGAATTCATTACTGTGGTCTAATAAAATAAAGATGCATACCAAACTTCGCGTATACAGAGCAATTGTAGAACCAATTACCACATATGGTGCCGAATGTTGGATGACAAAGAATGAACGAGATAAAGTACACGTTGTGGAAATGGACTATCTTAGAAGGTCATGTCGAGTATCGAGAATGGAAAGAATCAGGAATGAGGAAATACGAAACCGTACAGGAATTAGAGATACTCTTTCAGATAGAATACAAGGAAGGCAATTACAATGGTATGGTCACGTGATGGGAATGGAGGAGGAGCGGTGGCCAAAGAAAGCCTTAATGTATGTTCCGCCAGAAAAAAGGAAAAGGGGAAGACCACCAAATTTTTGGAAAAGAGAAATTACAAAACAATGCAATCTAGAGACTTAGAAGAGGGAGATTGGAGAGAAAGGAAAAGATGGAGGCTGAAATGCGGGAAGCGGCAATCGCCGTAGGACCCCCGTTATATGATGATGATGATGAAGTAGAATTAGCTTTACGATAAATAATTTTCTAAGTTCTATGTATAATAATCACAGACTCGCGTTTTTTTCTGTCACTTCTAGCTTAATGTGTTAGAGAGAATTCGATCAACTATGACGAACTGAAAGAAGGGTTTGGGACGAACTATATATATGATGTGCACTCTTCAGTTAATACAAGATGTTTAATATTTTTCAGCTAATGCCCCATTACAACTTTTCTTATCCAAATCGTTACTTGGAGTGTTTACGATTAGAAGTGCTGAAGCTGAAGCCATAATATCTGAAACATTCGAGAACCTCTTGGATCAACACACAAGCGTTTGGAGCCTTATTCTAATGTGTAGCGAATATTTTTGTTTATATTTGGACCTAATCATTATTTTATTTTTGGCCGTTGTCACGTTCTTTAATGTTGCAGTAAAAACAGGTAAGGGTGTTTAAATGCAGTCAGCAACTACTGATATCTCTGACCATTTTTCCTTAAACATTTCGATTTTCTGTTTTCTGTTTTGCTGAACTTTTCCGGTTTCTCAGTATTTGATCTTATCTGCGCGGATAGATCATAACCAGCTCCACTGCTGCTTATTATTCTTGGCCCTTTCGTTTATTACTAGATCTTTGTTGTGTTTTGTATACTTACAAGGCACCCCTAAGTTTCGTTCACTAACTGAACACGTACGGGGATGTTTTGGCGAACAATGGGTGGTTTTATTTGGTAGGAAGGGCAAAATATTGTATATTTAAGACATCCCATTATCCTCTTGACTTTACTTATTCGTTGAAAGAAAAGTAGTTTTACAAAAAAATAAGAATATTATTTTGCTTCAATTAGACAATTGAAAAAAATTCTATCAGTATCTGGTGATTTACATTGTTCAAATGAGTTTATTCCCCATTGGATTTTATCCTGATCTACCTTTTCCTTTCTCTCAAAACGGTCCCTACAGCCATAAGTTATGGTCTGCAGTCCAATGTGCTGCCATATGTCTAGTAGTATCAGTTTTGTTTTGGAATCAGGAAAAGAGGATTAATTGACCCCTTTTGGAGTGATGGTGTACTTATTTGAGTCCTTAAAGAAAACTTTATAGCGCTTTAACATTTCTGAAGTCTGTTTTTGATCTTATTTGACTTTGATAATAGTCAGTTAGAGCTTTGCAATAATTGCCCCACTAACATAATCTTTTGGCGAAATTATATTTTTGAATGAATTGAAGTTTTTTTTCAATTCTACCAGGATACTTACAGAGTACCCAATTATCTCCTGGCAATTTTCTTCTTCGACAAGACAACCTCTTGAAATTGTTGGGCAGTCACGTGTAGGTTCAGTAAGTATATGCCTTATCGTCTCTTTTCACTATGCTTAAACAATATTCCAGGTGTGCTTAATATGCTTTTTATTTTATTTTACAAGGGTTAAGATAAGTTTTCTTGATAGACTTATTACCTGTTGTTTCCACACGAGTCGTCGCCACACTGCTTTTATTGTCCCAGGTGTGAATCATGTTTCACTACAAACTGTAGTAATGACTCTTTAATGTTTGTGCTGGCCCAGCTAATGTTACGCATTAGTCTCACAGCAGATGATTAGTTGTATTCTATTTATCCTGCAATATCTTACTAACTATTGTATCTCCCTTGGTGGTAATTGTTCGTGATAATCATATGGAAGCTATGTTGATCTGAAAGTTATCTCCTTCATAAGTCTCTGTTATTTTTATCTTTATCGGCGTTAGATTCGATGATAATATGAATAACATGAACATAATATAAACAGAATAATATTAATATAATGAAAGATTTTATGTCTAAGCCTTCTGATACGAACAGTTCATTCTACCGAAGCTGCAATTGTCTAGAAGGAGACCTTTCCAAATATGTAATATATATATATATATATATATATATATATATATATATATGTAAATACTTTTTTCTTTTCGGGTGTGGCAGTCAATAAAAACAGAGCTTTGCTAAGGCGTACTATTTATTCTGAATCCAAGGTTTCGGTGGTTTTTTGCCACCTTTATCAAGGTCTACAAAGAAAATTACTATGTTGTAACAGTTTGAATGGTGCCAAAAAAAGGCTATAAAAAACTATAAAAAACTTACCCGAATGTAAGATTCGTGGCAGAAACAACAACGTTAAATAACATGATATACTGAAGTTGCAAATAAACTTTAAAAATTACTGTTAAAAAAACACTTTAAAATTAATTTTAATTAATAAACTAATTTTAAAGTGTTTTTTTAACAGTAATTTTTAAAGTTTATTTGCAACTTCAGTATATCATGTTATTTAACGTTGTTGTTTCTGCCACGAATCTTACATTCGGGTAAGTTTTTTATAGTTTTTTATAGCCTTTTTTGGCACCATTCAAACTGTTACAACATAGTAATTTTCTTTGTAGACCTTGATAAAGGTGGCAAAACACCACCGAAAGCTTGGATTCAGAATAAATAGTACGCCTTAGCAAAGCTCTGTTTTTATTGACTACCACACCCAAAAAGAAAAAAGTATTTACATATATTTTTTCCAAACTAGTCAAAAAATTTTGGACTACTTTTTCTTATATATATATATATATATATATATATATATATATATATATATATATATATATATATATATATATATATATATATATATATATATATATATATATATATATGTATATATATAAACGAGGTTCCTACAGCCTCTGCCGCTTCTCGAATTTCGACCGCCATCGTTTTCTGTCCATCCATTCGTCTTCTTTGATGACTCATTATGATCTCTCATTATGTGCTTCTTCTTCTTTATTGTGGTATGTAATTTAAAGATTTTTATGGCCATCTATCTTCATTCATTCGCTTCACGTGACCATACCATACTAGTTATCTCGTTTCAATTCTGTCCACACTGGAATATACAGTATTTGTCCTCCTTCTAATATCTTCATTCCTGAGATGTTCTTTTTTATATACACCATACGCTTTCCCTAGAAAATCCATTTCTACTACTTCTATTCTTTTTCTATCTTTATGCGCGATCTGCCAAACTCTGCCCCATTAGTCATAATAGGCTCTACCAAGGTTCGATAGATTGTCAATTTCGTTTCTTGTCTAATATCTTTAGACCATAGTAGAGAGTTTAGAATGTTTACTTTGGTACACGATGTCTCTTTTGGTAGTGCCTTCTTTAGATATTATAGATCCGAGATATTTATATTCATTACATGTTTTTCTGTTTCTAATTTCTAACTCTGGATCTTCTTCATCATCCCCTATTTTAAGATACTCTGTCTTTGACATATTCATATTTTGACACCATTTTTCATATTCTTTCTTTAGTTTTATAAACATGTAGTCCATGTCGTCTTCATCATTCGCTACGACTACCTGATCATATGCGAAAAATAAAGTTGTTAGACATTTACCACCACCTATGTCTATTCCCATTCCGGCTACTTGTTTCCTTCACTGCTCTACTGATAATTGAATATATATTTTAAATAAGGTCGAAGATAGACAACATCCTTGTTAAAGCCCCTCTGTTATTGGAAATGATTCAGATATAAAGTTTTCTTCTTTAACGACACTTCTTGCATTTTTGTATATATTTGCGATAGCATCCACATACTCTCTACTGAGACCTACTTTCGTCAATGTTTAAAACAGTTTTTTCAAAGGTACTGTATCGTATGCCTTCTCTAAATCTTTAAACAATAGGTGGGTAGATAGATTCCTTGCCTTCCGTTTTTCGATTAAATGCTGCAGAACGAATATACCATCAGAGCACGTTTCGGACAGATTGGAAGCCATCGAGTTATAGGCCTACAGAAGAATATTAAGAATAAGTTGGGTGGATGGAGTCACGGAGATCGAGGTGTTGACAAGAATGGGAAAAGATAAAGAGGTAATAAATACAATTAAAGTAAGAAAACTGCAATATCTGGGACATGTCATGAGGGGCGAGCATTATAACTTGTTGCAATTAATAATGCAAGGAAGAATACAGGGTAAAAGGAGTCGCGGAAGAAGACGCATCTCCTGGTTGAATAATTTGAGAGCTTGGTTTAACTGCACTTCTGCTGACCTCTTTAGAGCAGTGGTGTCGAAAGTGCGAATTGCCATGATGGTTGCCAACCTTCTTAAAGGAGATCGCACGTGAAGAAGAAGAAGCACGATCTTCCTGCACGAAAACCATTTTGTTCTTCTATGTCTTCGTATTCTGATACCTAACAGTTATTCCCCTATAATTAGAGCATTTGCGTTAATTCCCTTTCTTGAAAATTGAGCTGATGTATCCAACATTCCAATCATCAGGGATATTTTGTCCTTTTAAGCATTTGCTAAATAGTTGAACCAACATCTCATGTAATATTTTTGGTCCATACTTTACCAACTCAATTGGGATGTCTCCAGGTCCTGCTGCTTTACCGTTCTTCGATCTTTTGAGGGCATCGCTTAACTCTCCGGCTGTTTTCTCAATTGTATTGAGATATAAATATCAAAATATGTAATATGCCTCGAAATTATTATCATTTAATGCTTTATGTGAGACGAGGGTGAAGACTACAAGGCGCTTAAGTCTCTTGATGCAATCATCAAGAGAAACGTTTACTTCCTCTCACAGGCCATCCACAGCCACATCAACAATCCATTTCATGGTATACTCATTAGCACACCTCACCCACAGATCCCTGCGCTAAACGTTGTTTTATGGAACAGTTATTTCTGAAATTCGTTAGGAGCTTTATTAACTACTTGTTCCGGTTCTTTGAGGACTAGGCCTACTTGACCTATTTAAGTATCACGGTGGTGTCTGTGTACCAGGGCCATATTGCATACTTTTATAAGATTACTATATGATCTAGTCTATTCGTTAGAGGCTTTTTGCTAATTGTGTGGATGGTGTTTCTGTTGCATATGTTTTGAATTGTTTTTAATAAAATCTGACTGTTTGTTAAAACAGTTTTTTTATAGATATATAAGGCAACGTTATGTTTCATGCTTTAGCTGAGAATAAAAACCGCATCATTCTAGGATCATTTAAATCCTGTTCAGATTTATACCGACGACTTCTTTCCAATGTCGTTTCTTGGACCTGGTATTTACTTGGAGACTGTTATCTGATTATACAATAAGGCCGTACGTTATGTCTAACTTCTTACTAAAATTAAAGTTTTAGGAGTCACTAAGGTTCTATATATTATTGTGTTCCTCGTCTGTGCCTAGTATTGATCGACCTACTTTATCTCAACTCTTGCCTAGGCTGAGTAATGATAAGTTTTTCACACGGTTTTGAGTACTGACCAAAGATCGTCTTTTGCCTCACTTATCCGAGCGCTGCTAATATTAATTTTTTATTTTATTTTCAACTATTCATCTTTTTATTTCTATTGGACATATTATATAGTAAGTAAATTTTATTTTTGTTATGTATTTGACTATATTTTTATTTAAAATAAACTTATTTTTATAGAGTCTGGTGTCTACCAGAGCTAACCCGTCGCAGTTTTGTTTTCATTGCTCATGAAATCTCCCATCTGAGTTCACTGTTTTGCATTAGATACTTCAGATTAGCTTGAAATTGTCATATTTATAAAAAAAAAAGAATTTAGACCAATCGAATACCGATCCAGGTCTAATTAAAAATATCTATCATTTACCATTCACGTTCCCCATCTATCTGCGTTTAACCTATGATCGTATAGTATACAGAGTAAAAATAAATTTGAATAGAGCAGGTTGACTTGTCATTATATCATGCTTCGTCGTAAAAAGAAATATAATGTCCTTGTATTCTGTGCTTCTCTTTCTAAAATCTTTTTACTTCATTCGTTTTGAATTATTTTTTTTTACATATTTCGCGAAGTAAAAACACTCGTTTTGTAGATCATATAAACAATGTATACATTGGTTTAGCAGTCACACAGAGCATATTACTCACGGAAACACTACATGTAGGTATAAGAGAAAACATAGAGGTATTATCACAGAACCCTGTGGTAAACAGAGCATTGGAGTATACACAATTGGCGACAGAAAAAGTCAACGAAGCAACATTGGTTCCTAAAAACTGGCCTTATTGTGGAAAAATTGTTTTTAGAAATGTCTACATTAAAGACAACGATGGTCACGGTTCGTTTCTCAAAAATTTAAACATAGTTCTTAAACCGGCAGAAAAGGTATGTTTTTTCTATATACTCGTTGTCATATTTAAAAACTTCAGATATATTTTTATTATGTTATGTGTTACTATATTAATTTTTTTTAGATAGCCGTTGTAAGTAGATTTCCTGAAGAAAAGTGGACTATCGTGAATTGCTTATTACGCTTAGTGCCAGTTGAAGGTCTAGTTCTGCTAGATGACGTCGATACAGGACAAATAAGTTTAAATAAATTAAGATCTACAATATCTGTTATCACCAAAGATCCAATATTATTTTCTTCTTCAATAAGATTTAATTTGGATCCTCTTGACTATGCCAATGACGAAATGATATGGAAGGTTTTAGAAGAGGTGCGTATACTAGAAATAAATAAAACTAAAGATTTTAAGTAATCAGATGATTAAATTTTTTGCTACCATGTCTTCTTTGTCACCGTTTTTATGTACGCATCTTCAGTCTATCCGTCCTGCTCTTAATATAATCATCATCATTATTTTTTCACCGCTTTGTAAAGACGAGATTAGGTACCTAAAACTATTACTTAAACCAATGTTGAGAATTACAATTGTATTTAAATGAGCAATTTAATTTCGAGATCAGCATTCTAAATATTGAGTCTTCAATCTACAATTTTCTCACACACAAAAAAACGTTTTTATTGCTTGTTTTAGTTCTTCCTCGTTTATTGAGTTTTGTGTATTATCTTCCAATATATTGTTTTGTTCTTGGTTAATATCTTGGTTTGTATCCGTTACCAACATTTTTACCTTTTATCTTCCATTTTTATATTTATTTTACTTCTCATTTGATTTATCTTTTAGATATTGTTTCCATGCATTTTTCTTTACTTTTACTTGCGTTTTTATTTCTTCGGACCACCATGCTATCTGTTTCTTTGTTGTGTCCTTTTTACTTCTTCCGCATACTTCCTTAGCTGCATCGATTATTAGGTCATTGTAGTTGTTCCATAGGTTGCTTATATAATTATTGTCGTCTATTTGTTTTATTGTTCTAAGTTTTTCTTTTTTTTTTCACAAATATTTTTTCCTTTTTTTTATTTTGTTGCTTATATGTTTTTACTTACTTACTTACTTAGTCCTAAGTCTTTCTACCGTTAGGTGTAAGGCTGGTGGAGTTAAGTTTTACACTTTTGTCTCCATGCTTTCCGGTCTTGTGTTAGATTTCGTGCACTTTCCCATGTCAATCCTTTCTTCTCAACTTCTTTTCTGATTTCGTCTACCCACCTAACTCTTGGTCTTCCTTGTTTGTTTTTCCCTTGCACTCTCGTTTCAAACACTCGTTTTGTTAATCTTTCATTCGACATTCTACATACCTGCCCGAACCATCTTAGTTGCCTCTCTACTATTTTTTCGTTTATTGGTTCTAGTTTTAGGTTTTGTCTCATTGTTTCGTTTCGTATTTTGTCTGTCCTCTTTCTGTTTGCTATTTTTCTCAGAAACCTCATTTACATAGCATTGACTCGAGATTTTTGTCTCCCAGTCAATGTCCATGACTCGCTATTATACATGATTGTAGGTCTAACTACTGATTTAACGACTGCCGTTTTTACCTTCTTCGGTATTTCTTTTTTCCCCAAAAATGTTGTTTTCATAGTGTTAAATAAGCTTCCTGTTCATCCCATTCTCTCATTTATTTCCATGTCTTGTTTACCGTTTGATTCAATTATTTCTCCTAGGTATTTAAAATGTTCCACTTGTTCTAGTTGTTTTCCATTTAATTGTATTACGTGCGTCTTTCTCTTATTTGGTATTATCATTGTTTTTGTTTTCTTTGTATTTATTTTCATATTTATGTTTGACATTTCTTCTTCTAGGATTCCAATGTTGTTCTGTAGGTCTTCTCTGTTTTCTGCTATCAAAACCATGTCGTCTGCAAATATAAGCTGTTATAGTTGAGTCTGTTTCATTTGCCAGTATCCTAATGTTAGTTTTCTCATTCTTCTCTTAACTTTCTTTATTGCTTTATTTAGTATTACTGAGAACAGCAGTGGGCTCAACACGCATCTCTGTTTGACGCCTTGACTTGTAGTTAATTCTTCGGATTCCTCGTTGTTGGTTCTCACCGTATTTGTACTATTACGTATATGTCCTCCATACGTCCTTTCTTTGTATTCTGTCAAACGCCTTTTCCAGATCAATAAAGCATATATGTATTTCTCTATTTTTATTGATTACTTTTTCACTTACTTGTATTATTGTGAATATGTGGTCTTGCGTGCTTCTTTTCTTCCTGAATCCACATTGTGTATCTTCCATAGTTGGTTCTATTTGGGTTTTTATTCTTGTTTCTATTATTCTTGCGAATACATTCCCAGGAATACTTGATATAGTAATACCTCGGTAATTATTACAGTTTCTTTTGTCGCCCTTTTTGTGTATTGGTAGTGTAATGTCTTTCTTCCAGTCCCGTGGTAGTTCTGCTCTCTTTATGATATTATTCATTAGTTCTTTCATGCTGTCCACTCCCTCTATTCCCATGAATTTTATCATTTCCGGGGTGGTATGATCCTTGCCTGGTGATTTGCTTAATTTAACTCTTTCAATTGCCTTTTCTAGTTCCTCTGTTGTTATGGGTTCTACTTTTTGTTCTTTATTTATTTCTTGTATCTCCACTATGTTGTCTACGTTTGTACGAGTTAGCTCTTTGAAATGTTCTCTCTATCTTTCCATGATTAAGTTTTCTTCTGTTATTACCTTTCCATTCTTGTCTTTTATATTCGGCATCATGTGTTCTTTCTTTTGTCTGAGCTGTTTTAATGCGCCATAGAAGAGTTTTTGATTTTCTCTATAACTATTTGTCATTTTTGTCCAAACTTTTCCCATGACCTTTCTTTTTCTACTTTGACAGCTATTTTAACCTCTTTTCTTTATTCTTTATATGCCTCATAATCTTCAGGGCGCTTTATACTTAGATATTTATACTCTTCCATTTTTCTTTTTTGTTCTTTACTTTCCTTCGTATTTCGTCCGTCCACCATTCAGTTCTCCTCATGCTATTATTTGCTATTTTTGTCTTCCCGCAAGTTTCTTTGGCAGCTATGATTAAGTTGGTCGTAAGATTTTCCCACTTTTCTTCTATACTTGCAGTTTTTGCCCTACCTTTCAAAATATTGTCTAATTTTCCTTGGAATATCTTTTTATATCTTTTTTCTTTTAATTTGTAGCTTTTTACTTTTTCATTTACTACCTTTCTCCTCTTTTATTTTTTTTCTTTTGCTGTTCTCATTCTCATTATTACTAGATAATGATCACTGCCAATCTCTGAGCCTCTTTTCACTTGCGTGTCTTGTACTCTCTTCCATTTGTTGCTACTTACCAAAAAGTAATCTATGATTGATTTTTCATTTCTGCTTTCTTGTACTCTCGTGTATTTATGTACTTTTTTATGTTTAAATTTTGTATTTGTTAGACAAATTTATTCTCCATACTTATTTCTATTATTCTTTCATCATTTTTGTTTAGTATTTCTTCTTGCTCTTTTCCCATGCACTCCTCAATTCCATTGTTATTATTTCCGACTCTACCGTTTAGATCTCCCATTACAATTATATTTTCTTCCGCATTGTCAATTTGCATTTGGAGCTCCTCGAAAAATTTATCCTTCTCTTCCTTTTTTGCATCTTCATTTACTCCGTAGGCTGTTGTTATTGTTCATAGTTCCTCGTCTATCAGTTTCATTTTCAGCGATAATATTCTCTGGTTAACATATGTTTCTTCTATAATGTATTGTAGTCTATTCGGTGCAATTATTATCCCTACGCGTTCTTTTGCTCTCTCCTTTGCATCAGCTTCTACCCAAAATAACCAATATCGTTTGTGTATCTTCTTAAAACCTCTTCCTTTCATTTATGTTTCCGTTATTCCTAATATTTTTATTTTTTGTCTGATCATTTGTTCTACAAGTTCTACCTCTTTTCATTGATGCTTCTTACGTTCCATGTTTCCATTTTTATCTCTCCTTTTTTCTGCGGTGTATCTTTCATCTTCTTCCTATTTTCATCCTTGTTCACCTTTGCATCGTGCTTTTTCCTATCGTTATTCCTATTCGTCGCCCTGGTCGTCATTGTCAGATCCTTTCCGTTGCTTTGGTCGTTATCAATATTCCTCTTGTGGGTGTAGTTTTCTAGTTTTTTGGATGTTTTTCCAGTTCCTTTTTTATTTTGTTCCATCTCCATTCTTCTTGGTTTACTAACACCTTGTTGTAACCAATTTTGACGTCTTTGCCTTTTTCTTTTTCGTTTTTTTGCAAAATTTCTTAGGTGTTTCTGCTTTCCTTTCTCTTCTCTAGTTATCATTGATGAATACTTTCTCTCTTACGACGTTTTTTAGTTTATATTTTTTTGCTATGATCTCGTGTTTTCCTCTTCATTTCTTAGTTCTATTACGCATGTATGCTCGCCTATTTTTGTACTGTTGTAGGTGTAATATCAATTTGAAGATGTTTATTAAAAAGTCCTTTTATTCTTTCTTTTAGGCTGCATTTGTATCCATTTTTAGACCATTCATTACAATGTTGTTTTTTCTTCTATTTTTTTCGAATATTTCGACTGCTTTTTTCATTTCTTGTAACTCTCTTCTTATTTCTGAATTCTCTTATCTTATATCCTGATTTTCTTTTTTTCATTGTTCGTTTTCTACTGTCAGTTTTAGTAGAGCTTCGTTTGTTTTGTTTTGTTGGTCTTTAATTTCTCTTATTTCAGTTTTTATTTCTTTCTGTTCTTGCTTCATATCTTTTTGAGTTGTGTTCATTTCTTTCATCATTATTACTAACTGGTCTAATTTCTCAGATTCAGTTGTTTGGCGTTTTGTAGGAGTTCTTGGTGTTTTTTTGCTGTTTACAAAAAAATCTATATTTTCTCCTTTTATTTTTCTCCCTTTATCTGTAGAGTATTCGTCGCTATCCATTCTTACAATATTTTCCTTGGACTTTTCTTGTTATTTCGCTGTTTATCTCCTTCCATGTCCTACACCGCGAAAAGAGTCGTCGACCAGTCAACCCGTCGAATTTCCTACCCTTATCGGTGTTTATATGTGGGTCACTTCTACCGAGTTACTTTTCGTTGTAAGTCCCGTTTTCCGAGTTTTCTTACAGCCGAGAATTAAAACGATATTTATTCACCAACGCCACTTTGCCGTCGATTTTAGTGTGTGGTCACCTTTATTGTAGCGAACCGTAATTACTGTTTGGCAGAAAAACGTTACTTACAATATAAAAAGTTTATATGTTAAAGTTGATAATACTAAAAAACTTTTACTTTAACTTTAAACAATAATTTAAGGATTTGAAACTTTTCTCTTAATTATATGAATTGAATTATATTTCTGAACCGCCTTCGTCTCCAACTCTTCTTTACATCTATCGGTATAGCGTCTACCAGATTTTTGATTTAAATCTAAAGTGTACATACCCAAATTCACAATTTTTCCGAGAGATCACTTTTAAACCTATTTGCTTGTAACAGGTGACCATACACCATCTCTATATGTTTTTATTGTCTCTTTAATATCTGGTTTTTCCTTGTCTGTACACGTCTTTGTCTTTTTCTCTTTTATTTCGTCCCGTATCTTTGTTACTATTTCAAGTTCTCTGTGTTCTTTTGTATTCATTACTTTTTTTCTATCATTGCTTTTAACTAGTATATAGTCAATTATGGATTTTTCATTCCGACTCTTTACTTCTCTAGTATATTGTATATAAGTGTGTTAATTATTGTCATATTGTTTAAATTGCAAAATTCTAGCAAAATCCTTCTATTGTTATTTCTAGTCATTTCTCCATATGGTCCTATATGTATATTTTGTGTTTTATTCCTACCCTACTGTTGAAATCCCCTGCAATGTATATTTCTCTTCTTGCGGCTTCTGTTGGAAACGTTAATTCTTCCCAAAATGTATCTTTGTTTTGTGCGCTATCATCTTCGTTAGATCCATATACTGCTATAATAGTTTTATTACGGCTACACTCATTATCTCTCATTTCTGATAGTAATATTCTTCCTGACCATACGTTCCAGAAGTAAATCTGTTTTCAAGTCTTTTATGTATTATACAACCTACACCTGCAGCTGCTTTTTTATCATCTGATACTCCGCTATATATGAGGTCTCCCAATAAGAATGTCCTGATGTTATTTTTTAAACGAAAACGGTAAAAATTGTTGTAAATTAAAAAAAAAATTATTGCAAAATATAATATGTAGATAACAATAATTATGTTCCGAATAACACATCATTCAAATGTCCACCGCGACTACGTTTGCAGGAGCGAATTCGATGAACCCAATTTTCGGTCACTCTATGCAAAATATCCGCATTATTCTCACAAATGGTGTGCTCTATGTTCCTCTTCAAATCCTCAATAGATTGTGGTTTGTTCACATAGACCAATGACTTAACATAGTCCCATAAAAAATAATCCAACGGTGTTAAATCGAAGCTTCTTGGAGGCCAAGCATCTGTTCGAAGTTGCTGAATTCTCATGGGATCTCTGGCATCAAGAGAAATCAATGTTACTCAGTGTTAATTGTTCTTAAAACTATTCTCTGTTTTAAATCCACTGTTCTCCGAAAACACTTATTACAATTAAAACATTATATTTATATATTTTTAACCTATACATGATCTTGAATATTTATCATCTCATGGTATTTTTAAAATAAAAATTTATTTTATTTTCGATCTGTTTTAGAATCATAACAATATATATATATATATATATATATATATATATATATATATATATATATATATATATATATAGATATTACGTATCTGAATTTTCGTTTTTTTTATATATTATTTAAGTTGGTTTAACCACGTTTACTTCACTTAATAAATAAATCCACAGAAAAACGTGACATTATCATACATTCTCTCTTTGTTTTGTTAATTATTTGTTTAATTTATTATTTTCCCATTTTTTATATTAGATTAATATTCATTTTTTATATTAGATTAATATTCACAGTCTGTCCTGCTGTTTAATAACCAGATCGGATATTACCTCTAGGAATTTTATTTTTTTAATGTAGTAATTTTAATGGGCATGCATTTTGTACTTGAAATCTCAATATTAATCATCCATAATACTATTAATTATTCATATACATATGTTTGCTAGGTTGGATTGAAAACAAGTATTCAAAGTTTGTCCCAACCAATCGTTGACGGACAGTCCAATTTTAGTGGCGGTCAGAAACAACTATTATGTTTAGCACGAGCTATATTAAAGAATAGTAAGGTAATAATTGTTGAAAACAATCCCTGTGATATTGATTCCAAGTAAGTATCTTTATAATGTTTTCTTCTAAAGCCTGCTAATATCTGTAATTATACCGATGATTTTTAACTGATGTTTAGAAGTTCGAGTTGTATTTTAACGTATATCTCCTAGTAGCAGCACGTAAAAATGAACTTGTTCACAGAGCACTCCTTAACATAGCGATCCTGGCCATAAATGACAACGTAAATACGTGCGGGGTAATATTGTATTTTGATGCAAAGTGAATTGTTAAAATCGTGCAATGATCCTAAAAATAAACTCTGAAACTTACTAAATTATACTGAATCATATTCCTAGATCAAATGTTCCTGAAGGTTATAGCCTACGTACGGTTTTCCTAGTATGGTATATTTTAAGAGGAACACCATTACAGATTACAGGATAGAAAAATCAGTGACAGGACACTTAAATATTAAAAATGTAATATATAAGGACATGTAGCTAATAAATACGTTTACAAAAAAACAGAGAACAACTTGACTGATTAAAAGAAATAAAGTGGAAAGAACAAAGGGCAAAAAACTAGTTCAAGGCTACAAATTCTGGGATCCAGGCAAAGAAAGACTAAAACCGTAGTAACTATAATTACTATAAGGTAAGTGAAAGATAACTTGGTCGAAAATATAAGAACAAGTGATAGAACAAGTTTGAAGAGAATAAAAGGAAAGGAATATTCTGAAGAATATAGTGAAGCTATTTTCTTGTGGCATTTTAAAGTAATTACCATTTTATTGGAAATAAGCCACAATTGAAGGTTAAACTAAGTTTATTGATGTTTCAATTTTCACTTCGGAAATCGAGAATGATAATAAACAATAAAATTACTTTATCCTTCAATTGTGGCTTATTCCCAATAAAATAGTAAATACTTTAAAAGGAAAAGAAAGGGCAATTTTACATATCTGAGACATTAGTAAAAATTAGTTTGTTGTATGAATTTGAGGATTGCGACTAACAAAAAAATTAAAAAAAATAGAAGCTGTTGAAATAGATGCATTGACAGGATCACTTAAGATTTTAAGAAAAGGCAGAGTCAGAAATGACACAATTAAAGAAATGATATGTATTGAAGCAGCCATTACTGATGATAGCCAAAAAAAAAACTGTTCGTGGTTTGAACACATTCAAAACAAGTATGTCAAAAACAAAAACATCTAAGCAAGTAATAAACTGGAAACAGACAGAATTTCGGAAAAGAGGCGGGCCAAAGATTAGATAGAACCAAAATGTGACTCATCAGTGCCAGGAACCTACAGGAATTAATCTGGGAAGAAAGAAAAAGGGCATATAAGACATCAGATAACGCCTAAAGACGTTTTAAACCGGGGCATATATATATATATATATATATATATATATATATATATATATATATATATATATATATATATAT
Organism: Diabrotica undecimpunctata; assembly: GCF_040954645.1. NCBI lineage: Eukaryota > Metazoa > Arthropoda > Insecta > Coleoptera > Chrysomelidae > Diabrotica > Diabrotica undecimpunctata. Next base: position 8,535 of record NW_027311976.1, on the reverse strand, counting down.
ATATATATATATATATATATATATAAATTGGTTGTTGATAATAGCTGACTCCAGTTCTCAAGTTTAAATTCAAAACTGTTTTGGAAACATTAGAGGGAAAATGCTCCAGAACCAAAAAGACTGACAAAAATTCTGAAAGTTAGATAAATGTTAACTAAATGGTGAAATAGTATCTGTACCTGCTTTTTTAGGTCTTGGCCTGCTTAACAGCGTTCTTCGATTCTGCCTGTCGAATACTTTATTTTGCCACTGACAGATGTTTATGGTTTTAGGAACTTTCTCTACATAGTCTATCCAATTTTTACGGGGTCTTCCCCTTGTCCTATTTCCTGAAGGGGTTTCCATTATCTGGATTACTTTTACAGCTTGATTATCTGGCATTCTTTTTAAGTGGCCAAGCCAGTTTAGTCTTTGTGACTTTACAAATCTAACCATATCTGCGTTCTGCAATAATTCATCCAACTCATCATTATCAGAGTCATTAACACGTTAGCAGATGAGTTGTGGTTCATCATTAAGCTTCAGCAGCTCGGATAGTCTAATCAATGACCGCGATCCACTGATCTCGATTTTCACTGACCGCGATCATCTGTTACATGTACTGCCTCAGACGACTGCTTATTGAGAAGCTTGTTTTTCCTGCTCATAGTACATTTTTATTCTCCACGAACTTACAATGCGTTGATCCAAATACCTTTCTCAATGTTTTTCTCTCAAATATTCTCAACTGATTTTTGATTAGTGATTGATCTCACTGATTAGTGATTGAAAGGGTCCACGTTTCACATCTATATGGAACCACTGGTCTAATGACTGTTTTGTATATTTTAAGCTTAGACTTACGTTTCAATAATTTACTTTTTATTAAGTCTTGTATGCATAACAGCACTTATTACCGCTAAGAATCCGTGCTTGTAATTCTTGAGAATGATGTACTAACTATACATCTATAAAGCTAGGTAATTCCTTCACGGAATAGCAGGGAAAAGCCAAGAAAAACCAGGTAAAGGACGATTAGGCAAGACATATTTGAAAGGGATTAATATTTGTATGGAAATAACTAAGTAAGCGGGTTAATGTATTGCCTGCTTAGACTATAAAATATTACAGTAAAGGACTTCTTTTGTAAAGACTATATTTACAAATTGTTCTTAAGAAATGTTTCACAACCATTATGTTATAAATTGCCTAGAATTCGAACTTACAAGTTGGAGATTTTGTAGATTAATTATTTGGTTATGTATGATGACTAGACTTCGGCAAATATGCAAATAAAAATGTAGAAAATATGCGCATAAATATGCACGTGTTTACCCGAAAATATGCAAATATTTTACAAAATATGCATACAAATAAATAAAAAAATCGTAAAATAGTAACAATTTTATTTAAAAAAAAAAGTGTACATAACTAAATATTTCCTACTATTCATTAAGATTTACATTTATTTTAAGTAACTACATCATTTTTAAGTATGAATAAACTTATTTAGAATTATGGTAACAATAAATGACCAAGTGGTGTTCAAAATTTTCTAACAAAAACTTGTGGCTTCTGTCTGAGTACATATATTTATATATGGAAAAACTTCGTTCAACATCAACTGATGTAACGGGAGCATTTTTCAAACTAACCAAAACATTTGGTTCTAAATTAATTGTTTCCGAAATATTTCCAGCTAGAACACTGACTACTTCAGAAGGAATATGGTAACCTTTATTTTTTTCCATAGTAGCTTCAAATTTTTTTAAAATATCTTTTCCAATATTACCTCTAACGTTCCGACAACATGACGCAAATTCTTTTATTAATGCTGTACTTTCGAACAATGACAGTTTTGGTGATTCTAACTGAGTAATTGTTTTTTGAACAAAACTAAAATTTGATTTTATAAATGAAAGTTCTTGTTGAAGCAAGTTACTCTGAAAAGTTTGTTTAGAGTCCAAAAGAGATTGGGAACTTTCATCTGTTAACGTATCAATTATGTTCTTTATTTTAACAAAATGATCTGCATAAAAATTAGCTGCTTCTAACCATGTTCCCCATCGCGTTAAAATAGGTTGTGGTGGAAGAGGAATGTTAGGTAGTATTTCTTTATAAAGTTGAATTCTTATAGGAGATTTAAGAAATACTTTTTTGACACTGGATATCATGGTATTTACAAGAGGAAACTTTTTTCGTATTTCCTCTGCAACTCTGTTTAATCCATGCGCTACACAAGTAACATGTATTAAATCTGGGAAAAATATTTTTAAATTTTGTCCTGCTTTCATCATATAAGGAGCAGAATCCGATAAAATAAGCAGTAATTTATTAGAAGGAATAGTTGTCGGAAGAAAAAAAGTTGCTAATGTTTGTTGTATAAAACGCGAAATTGTTAAAGCATTTGTTTTCTCAAGTTACTGGCATGAAATAAGATGAGATTTTGGTAGGGTATCTTCTTTAAGAACACCAATCAATAAATGAGCAATATACTTTCCTGAGGAATTAGTGGTTCCGTCTACAGATATGTAAAAATAATTATCTGCAATTTCTTCCTTAATATTAATTAACACCGACGAGTATAGCCCGTTCACATTATTTCTTCTTAGAGACCGATCACTTGGAACATTAAGTTTGCAATATTTTTGTAGAAACGAACTAAAATTTACATTTGCTAATTTTGAAAGCGGTATGTTTGCAGACACTAATGCGCGACACAAGTCTTCATTAAAAGTTTCTTGCTCATCTAATTTTTTTGAAGTAGATTGGAAACGTTTAGCCATTGAAGTTTGATGTTTTCCTCCTATTTTTCCTTTTTTTGCAATGTGTGAAGCAGTTCTCACATGTTGGTCTATCTGAAATTTCTTCTCACATGCTATCTATAAATAGAAATAAAAACCTTTATTTTAACCCAACCTTCAAAATATAAAAATATACAAGGTGTTTTTGGTTAATCAAATAACTGGTTTGGAAAAAAAAACACTCGCTAAGTGTTTTAAATGCAGTAATAATCCACAAATTAGTTTTTGTTACTAACCATTAGTACATCATATAACTTATTTTAAAATTCAACAAAAGTTTTTTTTTTGTTAATTCAATTACAATAAAAATAATTGTGTTTTAGAATAGCTGACTTCATAAAAAAAATAAAGGTGAAAAATTTTTCTAAATACACACCATTGTATTGTACCATGGACAATTTTTTCTCACTAAAGGAAGCTATTTTTCATTAAACAACCTACGAGTACTAAATTTCAAGTAAATACGTTTATTGGTTTTAAAGTTATTGTTGTTATTAACTAAAAGAATTTAATTTTTTTTAATTTTAACACCCTGTATCTCGAAAAGTAAATAAGTTTGACCCCTCATTAACTATATCGTTTTGTTCAATTTTTCGAGAAGTACCTACAGTCAAACGTTGTAAGTGTCATTTGGAAACACCCTGTATGTATGAAATATTAGATATTTAATAGAAAATATTAGATACTTACAATTTTGCCACAGACTGAACAGTAGATTTTTCCCATATCCATAGACAGCTCTTTATAAAGTTTAATCCAAATTGAAGCACTGGTTGTTTTAGGCATTATAAAATCACAATCTTCCTTTTTGTTACGCACAACGAGTGTTTACACTTTGAATATCAAAACAAAAATGATTTACAAATCTGAGCATCGAATTAGAAATATTTAGGTACCTAATTCAATAAACTGGGAGATTTTGGAAAATCCCTAAATTAGGAACAAAACTATTAGCCGTTTACCTGCTGTTAAGATACAATAAATTGTAGATAGATTTGGGGATTAGATCATAAAATGCAAATGAGCGAACCCTTAGCGATTATCCAATAACTGAATGCCTCAGTAACCGAGACTTTCTAAGAATGTTGAGGGCTACTTAAATTGATCTTCTTTGAAATTGTAAATGTTTTGTACCTGTAGAGATTACGTACTTAGATCATTTCTTGATTAAAATGACTACAAAATTTTATACAAGAATTGAAATAAATTGGTATGTTTAAAAATTTTCAAATACAGTATAAAAATCTGAACTTTTATGCACTTTATGCAAACTTTTATACAAATATGCCAAAATATAAAATATTTGCATTAAATATGCACAATATGCAAAATATGCAATATGCATATTTGCCGAAGTCTAATGATGACACTGTAAATTTATCTCAAAAACTATATCTTTCTAACAAAATATTTGTAATGTAAAATTTAATTCTTATTATTGCTCAAGCATTATCATGAAAAAAATACTTCAAGAAAAATTCAAGAATTCTACGGTTATTACAATAGCAAATAATATAAGTACGATTATGGACAACGACAAGATTTTAGTTATCGAAGATGGTAAAGAAGTAGAATACGCACATGCACATGAACTGCTTAAAAATACGAATGGATATCTGTCCAGGATTGTAAGAGAAGTTGGACCTACCGAGGAAAAAAATTTAAAGAGAATAGCAAAAGAAAATTTTGACTTAAGGAACCTTGAAATTGAGTTTAAGTTTGAATAAAATGTAAAAAATAAATCTTAGTTTTTATTTAGATAATTATTATAATACCTTAAACATGCTGTATTATTCATTTAAAAATACTAAATTAATTAGCAACTATGTCAATAATAAGAACAATATACTTTTTAGTCTGTATGGTTTGAAAGGTGTAATGACAAAAAAAAACTTGAAAAAAGTACGCAAATACTCTCATACAAGGCATATATGGAACCATAAAAAAATCGCAATTAGGAGGTTGTAAAATAAATATTTCATCGATTGTAAGGTTATCCACTTCAATATAATAATATAAATACAAATGTAACCTAATCTTACTTTTAGACTGCAAGCATATGAGACATTTTTAAGGGGTTATTTGACCCAGCATAAATCACATATAAATCAATAGTACAATGTGTAATATCAACTTGTCAATTTTTATCGGTACACATGTAAGGTAAACTTACCACTCAAGGGGGGTATTTTGGTCAAACATATTTGTAAGACATTTATAACTTACTTGGCTTATACAAAAATAATGACCTGCTACCTATTGCCGTACAAAAATATTGGTACCAGTAGCAGGAACAATCTTTGATTTTCGGAAAATTTTGACCACATTTTAGGCAATTTGAAACAGTAAGGCATTCATGTGTCTGCGAAAGACAGGTATTGACGACAAGGACATTCGAATTGTGGCAAACCTATACTGGGGTCAAACAGCAAGAGCAAAAATTGGCAACGAACTCACTAAAAGTGTGCAGATCAAAAGAGGTGTCCGTCAGGGTTGTATATTATCCCCACTCCTATTCAATATTTATTCCGAAGAAATATTTAATAAATGTATGGAAAATGCAAATGAGGGCATAAAAATAAACGGCGAGTTAACAAACAATATAAGATATGCCGACGACACGGTGATCCTTGCCAGTACCATAGACGAATTACAGCAGGTAATGGAAAGAGTTTATTTAGTTAGTGAGGAATACGGCCTGAGCCTCAACTTCAAGAAGACAAAGTGGATGCTGATAAGCAGGAAGCAACAGCCTGCTCGACAGTTACGGATAAGTAACATACTAATTGACCATGTAGAATCTTATGTGTACCTTGGCACCAACGTAAATGCAAAATGGGAACAGGCCACAGAAATTAAGGCGAGAATAGAACGAGCTAGAGCAGCATTTAGCAATATGAAAAAGCTCCTCATAAGCAGGGATTTGTCTCTTCCCCTAAAACTACGACTAGTTAAATGCTACATTTTTCCGATCTTACTGTATGGTGTGGAGGCCTGGACGCTGACGGAGACGCTCACGAGAAAACTAGAAGCATTCGAAATGTGGGTGTACCGACGCATTCTTCGTATATCCTGGACCGAACATGTCACCAACACAGAGGTAATCCAAAGAATCGGAAAGGAGAAAGAAATCGTGAATACAATTAAACAAAGAAAGCTTGAATATCTAGGCCACATATTGAGACACGATAAGTACCGTCTACTGCAATTGATTGTCCAGGGAAAAATAGACAGTAAGCGAGGGCCAGGCAGGAGAAGACACTCGTGGCTCCAAAATCTGAGGAAGTGGTTCGGGCTCACATCGGTCGAACTATTCAGAAGCGCCGCAAATAAGATCAGAATTGCCATGTTAATAGCCAACGTTCGCAACGGACAGGGCACTTGAAGAAGAAGAAGGCATTCATACACATAGTTTCGTATCGTTATTTCGATTACTGTTTTGGCAGTGCCGTAATCGGTTGGTACAGGTGTGTGAAATTTAGGGCGCAACCCTTTATTTCAACCCCAATTCGTTGTGGTCATTGAAAAATGTACAGGATCAATTCTAAAGGATTACTTGATGCGTAAAAGAATTTTTTGCAACTATGCCATCTAAAAGTTGCAAATGATTCTTGCAAATGTTTATAACAGTTATCTGTGTTTGGGAATCATCGTCCTAAGTGGTTCGACAATCCGTTGTTGATGTTGACCTGATCACAAAGAAGTCGCCACTCCTGTCGAGTTCTGGCAACTTCTCTCCATCTTTTGACCCTTAGAGTCTATATGTCTTCTTTCACATCATCAATCCATCTCCTTCGTCGTCGTCATCTACTTTTTGTGTCCTCTGGTTTTGAAAATGTTAATCTCTTCGTGTATCCAGCCTATCTAAGTCTCTGCACTTTAACGAATTTCACAATATCTGGATCGGTGTATATTTGATATAGTTCAAAGTTGTATCTTCGACGCCATAGCCCATTTTCATTTACGGCCCCAAAAATCTTTCTAAGATTTATTCTTTTAAAAATACCAAGAAATTTTTCATCATATTGAGATAAGCTCCACGTTTCAGCCCCATATATCAAAACCAGTCTTAAAAAGGTCTTGTATATATTGAGCTTTACTACACGTTTTATATTTTTATTTTTTACATGTTTCTGGAGCCCGTGAACAGTTCTGTTTGCTATTGCTATGCGTCTTTTTATTTCGTCGCTTGTCGTATTTTTTGCGCTTACTACTAATCCAATTTATATGAATTCTTTGACTTGCTCAAAGGTATGGTTGTTAATTTGAAGTCACTGTTTAACGTTTGGGGGATTTTTAAAAACCAACATATATTTGGTTTTTTTCCTCGTTTACCATAAGTCCTAATGCGTCCGCAAGCCTTATAAAACACTGCACCAGGACTTTCATACTTCTGTCCACTATAACTAGCGTCGATCTATTAAAAATGGTTCCATTTATTCTAATATTAAATTGTATGATTGCCTTTCTCAAGGCAATATTAAAGAGTAGCCACGCCAGTGCGTCCCTCTGTCTTAGACCATTAATGTCAAAGAACATAGAGTTTTCTCCTTCAATTCTAACGCATGAGCTTACGTTTTGCATTATTAGTTGGGTCAACTTAACTAACTTAGGTGGAATTCCAAAGTATATCATTGCATTATATAACGCATTTCTTTTCACACTGTCATAGGCTGCTTTGAATTCGACGACGATATGGTGTGTGTCATTGTTATATTCTGGTGACTTTTCTAGAATCTGCCTATGTGCTTAAATTTGATGTTTACTTGACTTTCCAGCAGTAAATCCGCATTGATATTGACCAACAATATCCTTTGTAAAATGTTTAAGTCTTTTAAACAATACATTGCCGAAGATTTTATATGCAGATGCTAACAGAGTAATGCCTCTATAGTTCTTACACTCCAGTTGATTACCCTTTTTATGCAACGGACATATTATTCCCTTTAGCCACTCTTCTTATACCAATTCATTCTGCCATCTAAGAACTATTAGTTTATGGATTGCTGCAAAAAGTTGATCACTACCTTTTTTATGCATTTCCGAACACACTTTTATTCTTTTAAGTTGTTGGGAGGGTAAGTATAGGCTTGTTTGGAGGGTAAGTAATATCGGTAATTTCTCTTTTCACAGCGCTCCGAAGTTTACCTGGATTTCTTGAATACCCGCCATCTTGGAATATGGGATGCACAAGATATTCGCACTGTATCTTGTAAACTACCAACCCTACAGAAAATTTTATTCAACATTATTTGTAAAAATTAAATTGTCTACAACTTTATTTCTATTAATTGTTAGTGTAAAATAGAAAATAAAAAAGTTATTAACAAAAATAACTTATTTATAATAATAATTTTTTTTGGCCCTTATAACTTTTTTTTAATTATTTTACGATAAAATGACATCAGAGCAATATTATAGAAGGTTTTTAAAGAATAAGTTTCACTACAAATCATTTCATTAATTTTTCTGGGTTTTACAGCGCCCCGAAGTTGAACGGGTTCTTGATTATTCGTAAGAATACGATAAAAACGAACCATTAGACTTAGTTTTCTATTATATATTTTTCATTCATTTTATTTTAAATCAATTTATTATTTTATATATATATATATATATATATATATATATATATATATATATATATATATATTGATATGATTGGTGTTTAAAGAAAATAATTTATAAGTTATATACGTTATATACTAGAGAATTTAATAAAAATTATTTATGTGAGGGCATTTTTAAGAAA
>NW_027311975.1:82500-151999 GCF_040954645.1 Diabrotica undecimpunctata | reverse complement strand
GTGTCTGTGCGTGTGTGCGTGCGTGTGTAAGTGTGTGTGTATGTGTGTGTGTCAGTGTGTGTGTGTCCGGTCGGCTCGCAGAGATGAGAACACAGCCGTGGCAAGAAGGCCCTGCCTGTCGTAAGAGGCGACAAATGGGTAGGAGTCGAGAGGTGAAGAATGTATGTGTGTGTGCGTGTGTGCGTGTTTGTGTGTGTATGAGTGTATGTGTGTGTGCGTGTGTACGTGCGTGTTTGCGTGTGTGTGTGTGAGTGTGTGTGTATGTGTGTGTGTGTGTCCCTTCGCTCGCAGAGATGAGAAAACGGCCGTGGCAAGAAGGCCCTGCCTGTCGTACGAGACGACTAATGGGTAGGAGTCGAGAGGTGAAGAGTGTATGTGTGTGCGTGTGTGGGTGTGTGTGCGTGTGTAAGTGTGTGTGTATGTGTGTGTGTGTGTGTCTGTTTGGCTTGCAGAGATAAGAATACGGCCGAGGCAAGAAGGCCCTGCCTCTTGTAAGGGGCGACTGATAAGTAGGAGTCGAGAGGTGAAGAGTGTATGTGTGTGTGTGCCTGTGTGCGTGTGTTTGTGTGTGTGTGTGTGTGCGTGTGTGTGTGTGTCCGTTCGGCTTGCAGAGATAAGAACACGGCCGTGGCAAGAAGTCCCTGCCTATCGTAAGAGGAGAATAATGGGTAGAAGTCGAGAGGTGAAGAGTGTATGTGTGTGTGTGCGTTTGTGCGTGCCTGTGTGAGTGTGTGTGTATGTGTGTCTGTCAGTGTGTGTGTCAGTGTGTGTGTTTCCGGTCGGCTCGCAGATATGAGAACACGGCCGTGGCAAGAAGGCCCTGCCTGTCGTACGAGACGACTAATGGGTAGGAGTCGAGAGGTGAAGAGTGTATGTGTGTGTGTGTGTGTGCGTGTGTGGGTGTGTGTGCGTGTGTAAGTGTGTGTGTATGTGTGTGTGTGTGTCTGTTTGGCTTGCAGAGATAAGAATACGGCCGAGGCAAGAAGGCCCTGCCTCTTGTAAGGGGCGACTGATAAGTAGGAGTCGAGAGGTGAAGAGTGTATGTGTGTGTGTGCCTGTGTGCGTGTGTTTGTGTGTGTGTGTGTGTGTGCGTGTGTGTGTGTGTCCGTTCGGCTTGCAGAGATAAGAACACGGCCGAGGCAAGAAGGCCCTGCCTGTCGTAAGAGGCGACTAATAGATACGAGTCGAGAGGTGAAGAATGTATGTGTGTGTGCGTGTGTGCGTGCGTGTGTGAGTGTGTGTGTATGTGTGTGTCAGTGTGTGTGTGTGTGTCCGGTCGGCTCACAGAGATGAGAACACGGCCGTGGCAAGAAGGCCCTGCCTGTCGTAAGAGGCGACTAATGGGTAGGAGTCGTGAGGTGAAGAGTGTACGTGTGTGTGTGTGCGTGTGTTCGTTTGTGTGTACGTGTGTATGTGTTTGTGCGTGTGTAAGTGTGTGTGTGTATGGGTGTGTGTGTCCGTTCGACTTGCATAGATAAGAATACGGCCGTGGCAAGAAGGCCATGCTTGCTGTAAGGAGCGACTAATTGGTAGGAGTCGAGAGATATAGAGTGTATGTGTGTGTGTGTTTGTTCCTTTGTGTGTGCGTGTGTAAGTGTGTGTGTGTATGTATGTGTGTGTCCGTTCGGCTCACAGAGATAAGAACTCGGCCGTGGCAACAAGTTCCTGCCTGTCGTAAGATGCGACTAATGGGTAGGAGTCGAGAGGTGAAGAGTGTATGTGTGTGTGCGTGTGTGTGTGTGCGTGTGTGAGTAGGTGTGTGTCCGTTCGGCTCGCAGAGATTAGAATACGGCCGAGGCAATAAGTCCATGCCTGTCGTAAGAGGCGACTAATGGGTAGGAGTCGAGAGGTGAAGAGTGTATTTGTGTGTGTGTGTGCGTGTGTGCGTGTGTGTGTGAGTGTGTGCCTGTATGTGTGTGAGTGTTTGTGTGTGCGGTCGGCTCGCAGAGATAAGAACACGGCCGTGGCAAGAAGGCCCTGCCTGTCGTAAGAGGCGACTAATGGGTAGGAGTCGAGAGGTGAAGAGTGTATGTGTGTGTGTGTGCCTGTGTGCGTGTGTGTGCGTGTGTGAGTGTGTGTGTATGTGTGTGTTTCCGTTTGGCTTGCAGAGATAAGAATACGGCCGAGGCAAGAAGGCCCTGCCTGTCGTAAGAGAAGAATAATGGGTAGGAGTCGAGAGGTAAAGAGTGTATGTGTGTCTGTGCGTGTGTGCGTGCGTGTGTGAGTGTGTGTGTGTATGTGTGTGTCAGTGTGTGTGTGTCCGGTCGGCTCACAGACATGAGAACACGGCCGTGGCAAGAAGGCCCTGCCTGTCCTAAGAGGCGACTAATGGTTAGGAGTCGAGAGGTGAAGAGTGTATGTGTGTGTGTGTGAGTGTGTGTGTGTCCGTTCGGCCTGCAGAGATAAGAATACGTCCGTGGCAAGGAGGCCCTGCCTGTCTTAAGAGGCGACTAATGGATAGGAGTCGAGAGGTGGAGAGTGTGTGCGTGTGCGTGTGCGTGTGCGTTTGCGTGTGCGTGTATGCGTGTGTGCCTGTATGCGTGTAAGTGTGTGTGTATGTGTGTGTGTGAGTGTGTGTGTGTGCGGTCGGCTCGCAGAGATAAGAACACGGCCGTGGCAAGAAGGCCCTGCCTGTCGTAAGAGAAGAATAAATGGTAGGAGTCGAGAGGTGAAGAGTGTATGTATGTCTGTGCGTGTGTGCGTGCGTGTGAGAGTGTGTGTGTGTATGTGTGTGTCAGTGTGTGTGTGTCCGGTCGGCTTACAGAGATGAGAACACGGCTGTGGCAAGAAGGCCCTGCCTGTCCTAAGAGGCGACTAATGGTTAGGAGTCGAGAGGTGAAGAGTGTATGTGTGTGTGTGTGTGCGTGTGTGCGTGTGTGTGCGTGTGTAAGTGTGTGTGTGTGTATGTGTGTGTGTCTGTTTGGCTCGCAGAGATAAGAATACGGCCGAGGCAAGAAGGCCATGCTTGGTGTAAAGAGCGACTAATGGGTAGGAGTCGAGAGATGAAGAGTGTACGTGTGTGTGTGTGTGCGTGTGTTCGTTTGTGTGTACGTGTGTATGTGTTTGTGCGTGTGTAAGTGTGTGTGTGTATGGGTGTGTGTGTCCGTTCGACTTGCATAGATAAGAATACGGCCGTGGCAAGAAGGCCATGCTTGCTGTAAAGAGCGACTAATTGGTAGGAGTCGAGAGATATAGAGTGTATGTGTGTGTGTGTTTGTTCCTTTGTGTGTGCGTGTGTATGTATGTGTGTGTCCGTTCGGCTCACAGAGAAAAGAACTCGGCCGTGGCAAGAAGTTCCTGCCTGTCGTAAGATGCGACTAATGGGTAGGAGTCGAGAGGTGAAGGGTGTATGTGTGTGTGTGCGTGTGTGAGTAGGTGTGTGTCCGTTCGGCTCGCAGAGATTAGAATACGGCCGAGGCAATAAGTCCATGCCTGTCGTAAGAGGCGACTAATGGGTAGGAGTCGAGAGGTGAAGAGTGTATTTGTGTGTGTGCGTGTGTGCGTGTGTGTGTGAGTGTGTGCCTGTGTGTGTGTGAGTGTGTGTGTGTCCGTTCGGCTTGCAGAGATAAGAACACGGCCGTGGCAAGAAGTCCCTGCCTGTCGTAAGAGGCGATAATGAATAGGAGTCGAGAGGTGAAGAGTGTATGTGTGTGTGTGTGTGTGCGCGTCTGTTTGTGCGTGTGTGAGTGTGTGTGTATATGTGTGTGTGTCCGTTTGGCTTGCAGAGATAAGAATACGGCCGAGGCAAGAAGGCCCTGCCTGTCGTAAGAGAAGAATAATGGGTAGGAGTCGAGAAGTGAAGAGTGTATGTATGTCTGTGCGTGTGTGCGTGCGTGTGTGAGTGTGTGTGTGTGTATGTGTGTGTCAGTGTGTGTGTGTCCGGTCGGCTTACAGAGATGAGAACACGGCCGTGGCAAGAAGGCCCTGCCTGTCGTAAGAGGCGACTAATGGGTAGGAGTCGAGAGGTGAAGAGTGTATGTGTGTGTGTGCGTGTGTGCGTATGTGTGCGTGTGTAAGTGTGTGTGTATGTGTGTGTGTCTGTATGGCTTGCAGAGATAAGAATACTGCCGAGGCAAGAAGGCCATGCTTGCTGTAAGGAGCGACTAATTGGTAGGAGTCGAGAGATAAAAAATGTGTATGTGTGTGTGTGTGTTTGTTCCTTTGTGTGTGCGTATGTAAGTGTGTGTGTATGTATGTGTGTGTCCGTTCGGCTCACAGAGATAAGAACTCGGCCGTGGCAAGAAGTTCCTGCCTGTCGTAAGATGCGACTAATGGGTAGGAGTCGAGAGGTGAAGAGTGTATATGTGTGCGTGTGCGTGTGCGTGTGTGCGTGTGTATCTGCGTGTGAGCGTGCGTGTGTGTCTGAGTGTGTGTGTATGTCCGTTCGGCTCGCAGAGATAAGAACATGGCTGTAGCAAGAAGGCCCTGCCTCTTGTAAGGGGCGACTAATAGGTAGGAGTCGAGAGGTGAAGAGTGTATGTGTGTGTGCGTGTGTGCGTGTGTGTGAGTATGTGTGTGTGTCCGTTCGGCTTGCAGAGGGAAGAATACGTCCGTGGCAAGAAGTCCCTGAATGTCGTAAGAGGCGACTAATGGGTAGGAGTCGAGAGGTTAAGAGTGTATGTGTGTGCGTGTGTGTGTGCGTGTGTGAGTATGTGTGTGTGTCCGTTCGGCTTGCAGAGATAAGAACACGGCCGAGGCAAGAAGGCCCTGCCTGTCCTAAGAGGCGACTAATAGGTAGGAGTCGAGAGGTGGAGAGTGTGTGCGTGTGCGTGTGCGTGTGCGTGTGTGCGTCTGTGTGTCTGCGTGTGAGCGTGCGTGTGTGTGTGAGTGTGTGTGTATGTCCGTTCGGCTCGCAGAGATAAGAACATGGCTGTAGCAAGAAGGCCCTGCCTGTTGTAAGGGGCGACTAATGGGTAGGAGTCGAGAGGTAAAGAGTGTATGTGTGTGTGCGTGTGTGCGTGTGTGTGCGCGTGTGTGAGTATGTGTGTGTGTCCGTTCGGCTTGCAGAGATAAGAATACGTCCGTGGCAAGAAGTCCCTGAATGTCGTAAGAGGCGACTAATGGATAGGAGTCGAGAGGTGGAGAGTGTGTGCGTGTGCGTGTGCGTGTGCGTGTGTGCGTGTGTGCCTGTGTGCGTGTAAGTGTGTGTGTGTGTGTGCGGTCGGCTCGCAGAGATAAGAACAAGGCCGTAGCAAGAAGGCCCTGCCTGTCGTAAGAGGCGACTAATGGTTAGGAGTCGAGAGGTGAAGAATGTATGTGTGTGTGTGTGTGTGTGCCTGTGTGCGTGTGTGTGCGTGTGTGAGTGTTTGTGTATGTGTGTATGTCCGTTTGGCTTGCAGAGATAAGAATACAGCCGAGGCAAGAAGGCCCTGCCTATCGTAAGAGGCTACTAATTGGTAGGAGTCGAGAGGTGAAGAGTGTACGTGTGTGTGCGTGTGTGCGTGTGTGTGTGCGTGTGTAAGTATGTGTGTGTGTCGGTTCGGCTTGCAGAGATAAGAGCACGGCCGAGACAAGAAGGCCCTGCCTGTCGTAAGAGGCGACTAATAGGTAGGAGTCGAGAGGTGGAGAGTGTGTGCGTGTGCGTGTGCGTGTGTGCGTGTGTGTGTCTTCGTGTGAGCGTGCGTGTGTGTGTGAGTGTGTGTGTATGTCCGTTCGGCTCGCAGAGATATAAATACGTCCGTGGCAAGAAGTCCCTGAATGTCGTAAGAGGCGACTAATGGGTAGGAGTCGAGAGGTTAAGAGTGTATGTGTGTGTGTGAGTGTGTGTGTGTCCGTTCGGCCTGCAGAGATAAGAATACGTCCAGGGCAAGAAGGCCCTGCCTGTCTTAAGAGGCGACTAATGGATAGGAGTCGAGAATTGGAGAGTGTGTGCGTGTGCGTGTACGTGTGCGTTTGCGTGTGCGTGTGTGCGTGTGTGCCTGTGTGCGTGTAAGTGTGTGTGTATGTGTGTGTGAGTGTGTGTGTGTGCGGTCGGCTCGCAGAGATAAGAACACGGCCGTGGCAAGAAGGCCCTGCCTGTCGTAAGAGGCGACTAATGGGTAGGAGTCGAGAGGTGAAGAGTGTATGTGTGTGTGTGCCTGTGTGCGTGTGTGTGCGTGTGTGAGTGTGTGCGTATGTGTGTGTGTCCGTTTGGCTGCAGATATAAGAATACGGCCGAGGCAAGAAGGATCTGCCTCTTGTAAGGGGCGACTAATAAGTAGGAGTCGGGAGGTGATGAGTGTATGTGTGTGTGTGTGCGTGTGTGTGTGCGTGTGTGAGTATGTGTGTGTGTTAGTTCGGCTTGCAGAAATAAGAACACGACCGAGGCAAGAAGGCCCTGCCTATCGTAAGAGGCGACTAATAGGTAGGAGTCGAGAGGTATAGAGTGTGTGCGTGTGCGTGTGCGTGTGCGTGTGTGCGTGTGTGTGTCTGCGTGTGAGCGTGCGTGTGTGTGTGAGTGTGTGTGTATGTCCGTTCGGCTCGCAGAGATAAGAATACGTCCGTGGCAAGAAGGCCCTGCCTGTCTTAAGAGGCGACTAATGGATAGGAGTCGAGAGGTGGAGAGTGTGTGCGTGTGCGTGTGCGTGTGCGTTTGCGTGTGCGTGTATGCGTGTGTGCCTGTATGCGTGTAAGTGTGTGTGTATGTGTGTGTGTGAGTGTGTGTGTGAGTGTGTGTGTGTGCGGTCGGCTCGCAGAGATAAGAACACGGCCGTGGCAAGAAGGCCCTGCCTGTCGTAAGAGGCGACTAATGGGTAGGAGTCGAGAGGTGAAGAGTGTATGTGTGTATGTGTGTGCCTGTGTGCGAGTGTGTGCGTGTGTGTGTGCGTGTGTGAGTATGTGTGTGTGTTAGTGCGGCTTGCAGAAATAAGAACACGACCGAGGCAAGAAGGCCCTGCCTATCGTAAGAGGCGACTAATAGGTAGGAGTCGAGAGGTGAAGAGTGTATGTGTGTGTGTGCGTGTGTGCGTGTGTGTGTGCGTGTGTGAGTATGTGTGTGTGTCCGATCGGCTTGCAGAGATAAGAACACGGCCGAGGCAAGAAGGCCCTGCCTGTCGTAAGAGGCGACTAATAGGTAGGAGTCGAGAGGTGAAGAGTGTATGTGTGTGTGTGCCTGTGTGCGTGTGTGTGTGTGTGCGTGTGTGAGTATGTGTGTGTGTCCGTTCGGCTTGCAGAGATAAGAACACGGCCGTGGCAAGAAGGCCCTGCCTTTCGTAAGAGGCGACTAATGGGTAGGAGTCGAGAGGTGAAGAGTGTATTTGTGTGTGTGTGTGTGTGTGTGCGTGCGTGTGTGTGTCAGTGTGTGTGTCCGTTCGGCTCACAGAGATAAGGACTCGGCCGTGGCAAGAAGTTCCTGCCTGTCGTAGTAGGCGACTAATGGGTAGGAGTCGACAGGTGAAGAGTTTCTGTGTGTGTATGTGTGTGCGTGTGTGTGTGCGTGTGTTAGTATGTGTGTGTGTAACGATGCTCTGATCATTTAACAGTTCGAACCATGGGAGTGTCAATATTTGCGCATCCGCTTCTACAACCTGACGGCGTAGTGGGATTCAAACGGCTATTTAAGGCGTGTGAATAGCGGAATTAGACAGTCTTGTAGCTAGCGCTCTAAGCCCCCTGACTCGCCGGTGTAGTGAACCAGCGAGCCATTCTGGACAGAGATAGTTCCGTATTGAGGATCATACTCTGTCCCTAACCAAGCGGAACCCATCGGTATTGCGTATTGAGCATTACCGTGGATCTGCACAGAACCAACCGGGACAGAGATTTCCGTATTGAGGATCATACTCTGTCCTTAGCCAAGCGGAACCCGTCGGCATTGTGTATTGAACATTGCCGCGGGTCTGCACAGCTAAATATTTTGTTTGCGAGCACATTCGGAGCTTTCGCTGAATTGAAGCGAAAGCGAATATATTAGTAGTACTAATTAATTTCTTTTCTTTTATAGACGTTTGCCGGGGAATTCATTCATCGCGGGACCCAGACGGAAACGTAGAATTCATTTTGTTTTTGTTTTATAAGTATACAACGTAGAATTCCTTTTTTTAATTTTTATTTATTGTATATACTAAATTAATAGATTTATTTTTATTTCAAACCTGTGTTTTACTGAGTCGGTCGCCCCGAAAGAGCTACCCATCACATGTGTTAGTTCGGCTTGCAGAAATAAGAACACGACCGAGGCAAGAAGGCCCTGCCTATCGTAAGAGGCGACTTATAGGTAGGAGTCGAGAGGTGAAGAGTGTATGTGTGTGTGCGTGTGTGCGTGTGTGTGTGAGTGTGTGAGTATGTGTGTGTGTCCGTTCGGCTTGCAGAGATAAGAACACGGCCGAGGCAAGAAGGCCCTGCCTGTCGTAAGAGGCGACTAATAGGTAGGAGTCGAGAGGTGGAGAGTGTGTGAGTGTGCGTGTGAGTGTGTGCGTGTGTGTGTCTGCGTGTGAGCGTGCGTGTGTGTGTGAGTGTGTGAGTATGTGTGTGTCCGTTTGGCTTGCAGAGATAAGAATACGTCCGTGGCAAGAAGTCCCTGAATATCGTAAGAGGCGACTAATGGGTAGGAGTCGAGAGGTTAAGAGTGTATGTGTGTGTGTGTGTGTGTGTGTGTGTGTGTGAGTGTGTGTGTGTCCGTTCGGCCCGCAGAGATAAGAATACGTCCGTGGCAAGAAGGCCCTGCCTGTCTTAAGAGGCGACTAATGGATAGAAGTCGAGAGGTGGAGAGTGTGTGCGTGTGCGTGTGCGTGTGCGTGTGCATGTGTGCTTGTGTGCCTGTGTGCGTGTAAGTGTGTATGTATGTGTGTGTGTGAGTGTGTGTGTGTGCGGTCGGCTCGCAGAGATAGGAACACGGCCGTGGCAAGAAGGCCCTGCCTGTCGTAAGAGGCGACTAATGGGTAGGAGTTGAGAGGTGAAGAGTGTATGTGTGTGTGTGTGCCTGTATGCGTGTGTGTGCGTGTGTGAGTGTGTGTGTATGTGTGTGTGTCCGTTTGGCTTGCAGAGATAAGAATACGGCCGAGGCAAGAAGGATCTGCCTCTTGTAAGGGGCGACTAATAAGTAGGAGTCGGGAGGTGAAGAGTGTATGTGTGTGTGTGCGTGTGTGCGTGTGTGTGTGCGTGTGTGAGTATGTGTGTGTGTTAGTTCGGCTTGCAGAAATAAGAACACGACCGAGGCAAAAAGGCCCTGCCTATCGTAAGAGGCGACTAATAGATAGGAGTCGAGAGGTGAAGAGTGTATGTGTGTGTGTGCGTGTGTGCGTGTGTGTGTGCGTGTGTGAGTATGTGTGTGTGTCCGTTCGGCTTGCAGAGATAAGAACACGGCCGAGGCAAGAAGGCCCTGCCTGTCGTAAGAGGTGACTAATAGGTAGGAGTCGAGAGGTGAAGAATGTATGTGTGTGTGTGAGTGTATGAGTGTGTGCGTGTGTGCGTGCGTGTGTGCGTGTGTGTGTGTGAGTGTGTGTGTGTCCGTTCGGCTCGCAGAGATAAGCAAACAGCCGTGGCAAGAAGGCCATGCAAATCGTACCGGGCGACTAATGGGTAGGAGTCGAGAGGTGAAGAGTGGGCGACTAATAAGTAGGGTCGAGAGGTGAAGAGTGTATGTGTGTGTGTGCGTGTGTGCGTGTGTTTGCGTGTGTAAGTATGAATGTGTGTTAGTTCAGCTTGCAGAGATAAGAACACGACCGAGGCAAGAAGGCCCTGCCTAACGTAAGAGGCGACTAATAGGTAGGAGTCGAGAGGTGAGGAGTGTATTTGTGTGTGTGCGTGTGTGCGTGTGTGTGTGCGTGTGTGAGTATGTGTGTGTGTCCGTTCGGCTTGCAGAGATAAGAATACGTCCGTGGCAAGAAGGCCCTGCCTGTCTTAAGAGGCGACTAATGGATAGGAGTCGAGAGGTGGAGAGTGTGTGCGTGTGCGTGTGCGTGTGCGTGTGCATGTGTGCGTGTGTGCCTGTGTGCGTGTAAGTGTGTGTGTATGTGTGTGTGTGAGTGTGTGTGTGTGCGGTCGGCTCGCAGAGATAAGAACACGGCCGAGGCAAGAAGGCCCTGCCTGTCGTAAGAGGCGACTAATAGGTATGAGTCGAGAGGTGAAGAATGTATGTGTGTGTGCGTGTGTGCGTGTTTGTGTGTGTGTGAGTGTATGTGTGTGTGCGTGTGTGCGTGCGTGTGTGTGTGTGTGTTTGTGAGTGTGTGTGTGTATGTGTTTGTGTCCCTTCGGCTCGCAGAGATAAGCAAACAGCCGTGGCAAGAAGGCCATGCAAATCGTACCGGGCGACTAATGGGTAGGAGTCGAGAGGTGAAGAGTGGGCGACTAATAAGTAGGAGTCGAGAGGTGAAGAGTGTATGTGTGTGTGTGCGTGTGTGCGTGTGTGGGCGTGTGTGAGTATGAGTGTGTGTTAGTTCGGCTTGCAGAGATAAGAACACGACCGATGCAAGAAGGCCCTGCCTAACGTAAGAGGCGACTAATAGGTAGGAGTCGAGAGGTGAGGAGTGTATTTTTGTGTGTGCGTGTGTGCGTGTGTGTGTGCGTGTGTGAGTGTGTGTGTATGTGTGTGTGTGTCCCTTCGCTCGCAGAGATAAGAAAACAGCGGTGGCAAGACGGCCATGCCTGTCGTAAGAGGCGACTAATGGATAGGAGTCAAGAGGTGGAGAGTGTGTGCGTGTGCGTGTGTGTGTGAGTGTGTGTGTATGTGTGTGTGTCCCTTCGCTCGCAGAGATAAGAAAACAGCGGTGGCAAGAAGGCCATGCCTGTCGTAAGAGGCGACTAATGGGTAGGAGTCGAGAGGTGAAGAGTGTATGTGTGTGTGTGAGTGTGTGCGTGTGTGTGCGTGTGTGTGTGTCTGTTTGGCTTGCAGAGATAAAAATACGGCCGAGGCAAGAAGGCCTTGCCTTTTGTAAGGGGCGACTAATAAATAGGAGTCGAGAGGTGAAGAGTGTATGTGTGTGTGCCTGTGTGCGTGTGTTTGTGTGTGCGTGTGTGTGTGCGTGTGTGTGTGTGTGTCCGTTCGGCTTGCAGAGATAAAAATACGGCCGTGGCAAGAAGGACATGCCTGTCGTAAGAGGCGACTAATGGGTAGGAGTCGAGAGGTGAAGAGTGGATTTGTGTGTGTGTGTGTGCGTGTGTGTGCGTGTGTGCGTTCGTGTGTGTGTGAGTGTGTGTGTCCGTTCGGCTTACAGAGATAAGAACTCAGCTTTGGCAAGTAGTGCCTGCCTGTCGTAAAAGACGACTAATGGGTAGGAGTCGAGAGGTGAAGAGTGTATGTGTGTGTGTGTGCGTGTGTGCGTGTGTGTGCGTGTGTAAGTGTGTGTGTATGTGTGTGTGTGTGTCCCTTCGCTCGCAGAGATAAGAAAACAGCGGTGGCAAGAAGGCCATGCCTGTCGTAAGAGGCGACTAATGGATAGGAGTCAAGAGGTGGAGAGTGTGTGCGTGTGCGTGTGTGTGTGAGTGTGTGTGTATGTGTGTGTGTCCCTTCGCTCGCAGAGATAAGAAAACAGCGGTGGCAAGAAGGCCATGCCTGTCGTAAGAGGCGACTAATGGGTAGGAGTCGAGAGGTGAAGAGTGTATGTGTGTGTGTGCGTGTGTGCGTGTGTGTGCGTGTGTGTGTGTCTGTTTGGCTTGCAGAGATAAAAATACGGCCGAGGCAAGAAGGCCTTGCCTTTTGTAAGGGGCGACTAATAAATAGGAGTCGAGAGGTGAAGAGTGTATGTGTGTGTGCCTGTGTGCGTGTGTTTGTGTGTGCGTGTGTGTGTGTGCGTGTGTGTGTGTGTGACCGTTCGGCTTGCAGAGATAAAAATACGGCCGTGGCAAGAAGGACATGCCTGTCGTAAGAGGCGACTAATGGGTAGGAGTCGAGAGGTTAAGAGTGTATGTGTGTGTGTGTGTGTGTGTGTGTGTGCGTGTGTAAGTGTGTGTGTATGTGTGTGTGTGTGTCCCTTCGGCTCGCAGAGATAAGAAAACAGCGGTGGCAAGAAGGCCATGCCTGTCGTAAGGGGCGACTAATGGGTAGGAATCAAGGGGTGAAGAGTGTATGTGTGCGTGCGTGTGTGCGTGTGTGCGTGTGTGTATGCGTGTGTGCGTATGTGTGTGAGTGTGTGTGTGTCCGTTCGGCTCGCAGAGATAAGAACACGGCCGTGGCAAGAAGGCCATGCAAATCGTACGGGGCGACTAATGGGTAGGAGTCGAGAGGTGAAGAGTGTATGTGTGTGTGTGTGTGTGTGCGTGTGTGAGTGTGTGTGCGTGTGTGAGTATGTGTGTGTGTGTCCGTTTGGCTTGCAGAGATAAGAACACGGCCGAGGCAAGAAGGCCCTGCCTGTCGTAAGAGGCGACTAATAGGTAGGAGTCGAGAGGTGAAGAATGTATGTGTATGTGCGTGTGTGCGTGTTTGTGTGTGTGTGAGTGTATGTGTTTGTGCGTGTGGGCCTGCGTGTATGTGTATCTGTTTGTGAGTGTGTGTGTGTATGTGTGTGTCCCTTCGGCTCGCAGAGATAAGAAAACAGCCGTGGCAAGATGGCCATGCAAATCGTACAGGGCGACTAATGGGTAGGAGTCGAGAGGTGAAGAGTGTATGTGTGTGTGTGCGTGTGTGAGTATGTGTGTGTGTGTCCGTTTGGCTTGCAGAGATAAGAACACGGTTGAGGCAAGAAGGCCCTGCCTGTCGTAAGAGGCGACTAATAGGTAGGAGTCGAGAGGTGAAGAATGTATGTGTGTGTGCGTGTGTGCGTGTTTGTGTGTGTGTGAGTGTATGTGTGTGCGTGTGGGCCTGCGTGTATGTGTGTCTGTTTGTGAGTGTGTGTGTGTGTATGTGTGTCTCCCTTCGGCTCGCAGAGATAAGAAAACAGCCGTGGCAAGAAGGCCATGCAAATCGTACGGGGCGACTAATGGATAGGAGTCAAGGGGTGAAGAGTGTATGTGTGCGTGCGTGTGTGCGTGTGTGCGTGTGTGTATGCGTGTGTGCGTATGTGTGTGAGTGTGTGTGTGTCCGTTCGGCTCGCAGAGATAAGAACACGGCCGAGGCAAGAAGGCCCTGCCTATCGTAAGAGGCGACTAATAGGTAGGAGTCGAGAGGTGAAGAGTGCATGTGTGTGTGTGTGCGTGTGTGCGTGTGTGTGTGCGTGTGTGAGTATGTGTGTGTGTCCGTTTGGCTTGCAGAGATAAGAATACGTCCGTGGCAAGAAGTCCCTGAATGTCGTAAGAGGCGACTAATGGGTAGGAGTCGAGACGTTAAGAGTGTATATGTGTGTGTGTGTGTAAGTGTGTGTGTGTCCGTTTGGCCCGCAGAGATAAGAATACGTCCGTGGCAAGAAGGCCCTGCCTGTCTTAAGGGGCGACTAATGGATAGGAGTCGAGAGGTGGATAGTGTGTGCGTGTGCGTGTGTGTGTGTGCGTGTGTGCCTGTGTGCGTAAAAGGTGGGGGTAAGTATGTGTATGGGAGTGTGTGTGTGCAGTCGGCTCGCAGAGATAAGAACACGACCGTGGCAAGAAGGCCCTGCCTGTCGTAAGAGGCGACTAATGGGTAGGAGTCGAGAGGTGAAGAGTGTATGTGTGTGTGTGTGTGTGTGCGTGTGTGCGTGTGTGCGTGTGTGTGCGTGTGTGAGTGTGTGTGTATGTGTGTGTGTTAGTTCGGCTTGCAGAAATAAGAACACGACCGAGGCAAGAAGGTTCTGCCTATCGTAAGAGGCGACTAATAGGTAGGAGTCGAGAGGTGAAGAGTGCATGTGTGTGTGTGCGTGTGTGCGTGTGTGTGTGCGTGTGTGAGTATGTGTGTGTGTTAGTTTGACTTGCAGAGATAAGAACACGGCCGAGGCAAGAAGGCCCTGCCTAACGTAAGAGGCGACTAATAGGTAGGAATCGAGAGGTGAAGAGTGTATGTGTGTGTGTGCGTGTGTGCGTGTGTGCGTGTGTGTGTGCGTGTGTGAGTATGTGTGTGTGTCCGTTCGGCTTGTAGAGATAAGAACACGGCCGAGGCAAGAAGGCCCTGCCTGTCGTAAGAGGCGACTAATAGGTAGGAGTCGAGAGGTGAAGAATGTATGTGTATGTGCGTGTGTGCGTGTTTGTGTGTGTGTGAGTGTATGTGTGTGTGCGTGTGGGCCTGCGTGTATGTGTGTCTGTTTGTGAGTGTGTGTGTGTATGTGTGTGTCCCTTCGGCTCGCAGAGATAAGAAAACAGCCGTGGCAAGATGGCCATGCAAATCGTACGGGGCGACTAATGGGTAGGAGTCGAGAGGTGAAGAGTGTATGTGTGTGTGTGCGTGTGTGAGTGTGTGTGTGCGTGTGTGAGTATGTGTGTGTGTGTCCGTTTGGCTTGCAGAGATAAGAACACGGCCGAGGCAAGAAGGCCCTGCCTGTCGTAAGAGGCGACTAATAGGTAGGAGTCGAGAGGTGAAGAATGTATGTGTGTGTGCGTGTGTGCGTGTTTGTGTGTGTGTGAGTGTATGTGTGTGTGCGTGTGGGCCTGCGTGTATGTGTGTCTGTTTGTGAGTGTGTGTGTGTATGTGTGTCTCCCTTCGGCTCGCAGAGATAAGAAAACAGCCGTGGCAAGAAGGCCATGCAAATCGTACGGGGCGACTAATAAGTAGGAGTCGAGAGCAGAAGAGTGTATGTGTGCGTGTGTGTGTGAGTGTGAGTGTGTGTGTGTATGTGTGTGTCCCTTCGGCTCGCAGAGATAAGAAAACAGCCGTGGCAAGAAGGCCATGCAAATCGTACGGGGCGACTAATGGGTAGAAGTCGAGAGGTGAAGAGTGTATGTGTGTGTGCGTGTGTGCGTGTGTGTGTGCGTGTGTGAGTATATGTGTGTGTTAGTTTGACTTGCAGAGATAAGAACACGGCCGAGGCAAGAAGGCCCTGCCTAACGTAAGAGGCGACTAATAGGTAGGAGTCGAGAGGTGAAGAGTGTATGTGTGTGTGTGTGCGTGTGTGCGTGTGTGCGTGTGTGTGTGCGTGTGTGAGTATGTGTGTGTGTCCGTTCGGCTTGTAGAGATAAGAACACGGCCGAGGCAAGAAGGCCCTGCCTGTCGTAAGAGGCGACTAATAGGTAGGAGTCGAGAGGTGAAGAATGTATGTGTGTGTGCGTGTGTGTGTGTGAGTGTATGTGTGTGTGCGTCTGTGCGTGCGTGTCTGCGTGTGCGTGTGCGTGTGTGCGTACGTGTGTGCGTGTTTGTGTGTGTCTGTGAGTGTGTGTGTGTGTATGTGTGTGTGTCCCTTCGGCTCGCAGAGATAAGAAAACAGCCGTGGCAAGAAGGCCATGCAAATCGTACGGGGCGACTAATAAGTAGGAGTCGAGAGCAGAAGAGTGTATGTGTGCGTGTGTGTGTGAGTGTGAGTGTGTGTGTATGTGTGTGTCCCTTCGGCTCGCAGAGATAAGAAAACAGCCGTGGCAAGAAGGCCATGCAAATCGTACGGGGCGACTAATGGGTAGGAGTCAAGAGGTGAAGAGTGTATGTGTGCGTGCGTGTGTGCGTGTGTGTGTGTGAGTGTGTGTGTGTATGTATGCGTGTGTCCGTTCGGCTTGCAGAGATTAGAATACGGCCGAGGCAATAAGTTTATGCCTGTCGTAAGAGGCGACTAATGGGTAGGAGTCGAGAGGTGAAGAGTGTATTTGTGTGTGTGTGTGTGCGTGTGTGTGTGTTCGTTCGGCTCGCAGCGATAAGAACACGGCCGTGGCAAGAAGTCCCTGAATATCGTAAGAGTCGACTAATGGGTAGGAGTCGAGAGGTGAAGCGTGTATGTGTGTGTGTGTGTGTCCGTTCGGCTTGCAGAGATTAGAATACGGCCGAGGCAATAAGTTTATGCCTGTCGTAAGAGGCGACAAATGGGTAGGAGTCGAGAGGTGAAGAGTGTATGTGTGTGTGTGTGTGCGTGTGTGGGAGTGTGAGTGTGTGTGTGTATGTATGCGTGTGTCCGTTCGGCTTGCAGAGATTAGAATACGGCCGAGGCAATAAGTTTATGCCTGTCGTAAGAGGCGACTAATGGGTAGGAGTCGAGAGGTGAAGAGTGTATTTGTGTGTGTGTGTGCGTGTGTGCGTGCGTGTGTGAGTGTGTTCCTATGTGCGTGTGTTTGTGTGTGCGTGTGTGTGTGTGTCCGTTCGGCTTTCAGAGATAAGAACACGGCCGGGGAAAGAAGGCCCTGCCTCTCGTAAGAGTCGACTAAAAGGTAGGGGTCGAGAGGTGAAGAGTGTATGTGTATGTGTGTGTGCGTGTGTGCGTGCGTGTGTGAGTGTGTGTGTATTTGTGTGTGTGTGAGTGTGTGTGTGTGCGGTCGGCTCGCAGAGATAAGAACACGGCCGTGGCAAGAAGGCGCTGCCTGTCGTAAGAGGCGACTAATGGGTAGGAGTCGAGAGGTGAAGAGTGTATGTGTGTGTGCGTGTGTGCGTGTTTGTGTGTGTATGAGTGTATGTGTGTGTGCGTGTGTACGTGCGTGTTTGCGTGTGTGTGTGTGAGTGTGTGTGTATGTGTGTGTGTGTCCCTTCGCTCGCAGAGATGAGAAAACGGCCGTGGCAAGAAGGCCCTGCCTGTCGTACGAGACGACTAATGGGTAGGAGTCGAGAGGTGAAGAGTGTATGTGTGTGTGTGTGCGTGTGTGGGTGTGTGAGTGTGTGTGTGTATGTATGCGTGTGTCCGTTCGGCTTGCAGAGATTAGAATACGGCCGAGGCAATAAGTTTATGCCTGTCGTAAGAGGCGACTAATGGGTAGGAGTCGAGAGGTGAAGAGTGTATTTGTGTGTGTGTGTGCGTGTGTGTGTGTTCGTTCGGCTCGCAGAGATAAGAACACGGCCGTGGCAAGAAGTCCCTGAATATCGTAAGAGTCGACTAATGGGTAGGAGTCGAGAGGTGAAGCGTGTATGTGTGTGTGTGTGTGTCCGTTCGGCTTGCAGAGATTAGAATACGGCCGAGGCAATAAGTTTATGCCTGTCGTAAGAGGCGACAAATGGGTAGGAGTCGAGAGGTGAAGAGTGTATTTGTGTGTGTGTGTGTGTGTGCGTGTGTGCGTGTGTGTGTGTCTCCGTTCGGCTTGCAGAGATAATAATACGTCCGTGGCAAGAAGGCCCTGCATGTCTTAAGAGGCGACTAATGGATAGGAGTCGAGAGGTGGAGAGTGTGTGCGTGTGCGTGTCCGTGTGCGTGTGCGTGTGTGCGTGTGTTCCTATGTGCGTGTGTTTGTGTGTGCGTGTGTGTGTGTGTCCGTTCGGCTTTCAGAGATAAGAACACGGCCGGGGAAAGAAGGCCCTGCCTCTCGTAAGAGTCGACTAAAAGGTAGGGGTCGAGAGGTGAAGAGTGTATGTGTGTGTGTATGAGTGTGTGTGTGTGTGTCCGCTCGGCTCGCAGAGATATGAATACGGCCGTGGCAAGAAGGGCCTGCCTGTCTTAACAGGCGACTAATGGATAGGAGTGGAAAGGTGGAGAGTGTGTGCGTGTGCGTGTGCGTGTGCGTGGGTGCGTGTGTGTGCGTGTGTGCGTGAGTCTGTGTGTAAGTGTGTGTGTCCGTTCGGCTCGCAGAGATAAGAACACGGCCGTGGCAAGAATGCCCCGCCTGTTATAAGAGGTGACTAATGGATAGGAGTTGAGAGGTAAAGAGTGTGTGCGTGTGGGTGTGCGTGTGCGTGTGTGCGTGTTTGCCTGTGTGCGTGTGTTTGTGTTGTGTGTGTGTGTGTGTCCGTTCGGCTTTCAGAGATAAGACACGGCCGTGGCAATAAGTCCCTGCTTGTCGTAAGAGGAGAATAATGGGTAGAAGTCGAGAGATGAAGAATGTACTTGTGTGTGTGTTTGCCTGTGTGCGTGTGTTCGTTTGTGTGTACGTGTGTATGTGTTTGTGCGTGTGTAAGTGTGTGTGTGTATGGGTGTGTGTGTCCGTTCGGCTTGCATAGATCAGAATACGGCCGTGGCAAGAAGGCCATGCTTGCTGTAAGGAGCGACTAATTGGTAGGAGTCGAGAGATAAAAAATGTGTATGTGTGTGTGTGTTTGTTCCCTTGTGTGTGCGTGTGTAAGTGTGTGTGTGTATGTATGTGTGTGTCCGTTCGGCTCACAGAGATAAGAACTCGGCCGTGGCAAGAAGTTCCTGCTTGTCGTAGGAGGCGACTAATGGGTAGGAGTCGACAGGTGAAGAGTGTATGTGTGTGTGTATGTGTGTGCGTATGTGTGTGCGTGTGTGAATATGTGTGTGTTAGTTCGGCTTGCAGAAATAAGAACACGACCGAGGCAAGAAGGCCCTGCCTATCGTAAGAGGCGACTAATAGGTAGGAGTCGAGAGGTGAAGAGTGTATGTGTGTGTGTGTGTGTGCCTGTGTGCGTGTGTGTGTGTGTGTGTGCGTGTGTGAGTATGTGTGTGTGTCCGTTCGGCTTGCAGAGATAAGAACACGACCGAGGCAAGAAGGCCCTGCCTATCGTAAGAGGCGACTAATGGGTAGGAGTCGAGAGGTGGAGAGTGTGTGTGTGCGTGTGTGCCTGTGTGCGTGTAAGTGTGTGTGTGTGCGGTAGGCTCGCAGAGATAAGAACACGGCCGTGGCAAGAAGGCCCTGCCTGTCGTAAGAGGCGACTAATGGGTAGGAGCCGAGAGGTGAAGAGTGTATGTGTGTGTGTGTGCCTGTGTGTGTGTGTGTGTGTGTGTGCGTGTGTGAGTATGTGTGTGTTTCCGTTCGGCTTGCAGAGATAAGAACACGGCCGTGGCAAGAAGGCCCTGCCTTTTGTAAGAGGCGACTAATGGGTAGGAGTCGAGAGGTGAAGAGTGTATTTGTGTGTGTGTGTGTGTGTGTGTGTGTGTGTGCGTGCGTGTGTGTGTCAGTGTGTGTGTCCGTTCGGCTCACAGAGATAAGAACTCGGCCGTGGCAAGAAGTTCCTGCCTGTCGTAGGAGGCGACTAATGGGTAGGAGTCGACAGGTGAAGAGTGTATGTGTGTGTGTATGTGTGTGCGTATGTGTGTGCGTGTGTGAGTATGTGTGTGTGTTAGTTCGGCTTGCAGAAATAAGAACACGACCAAGGCAAGAAGGCCCTGCCTATCGTAAGAGGCGACTAATAGGTAGGAGTCGAGAGGTGAAGAGTGTATGTGTGTGTGCGTGTATGTGTGTGTGTGTGCGTGTGTGAGTATGTGTGTGTGTCCGTTCGGCTTGCAGAGATAAGAACACGGCCGAGGCAAGAAGGCCCTGCCTGTCGTAAGAGGCGACTAATAGGTAGGAGTCGAGAGGTGGAGAGTGTGTGAGTGTGCGTGTGGGTGTGCGTGTGTGCGTCTGTGTATCTGCGTATGAGTGTGCGTGTGTGTGTGAGTGTGTGTATGTCCGTTCGGCTCGCAGAGATAAGAACATGGCTGTGGCAAGAAGGCCCTGCCAGTTGTAAGGGGCGGCTAATAGGTAGGAGTCGAGAGGTGGAAAGAGTGTGCGTGTGCGTGTGCGTGTGTGCGTGTGTGTATCTTCGTGTGAGCGTGCGTGTGTGTGTGAGTGTGTGTGTATATCCGTTCGGCTCGCAGAGATAAGAAAATGGCTGTGGCAAGAAGGCCCTGAATATCGTAAGAGGCGACTAATGGGTAGGAGTCGAGAGGTTAAGAGTGTATGTGTGTGTGTGTGTGTGAGTGTGTGCGTGTCCGTTCGGCCCGCAGAGATAAGAATACGTCCATGGCAAGAAGGCCCTGCCTGTCTTAAGAGGCGACCAATGGATAGGAGTCGAGAGATGGAGAGTGTGTGCGTGTGCGTGTGCGTGTGCGTCTGCATGTGTGCGTGTGTGCCTGTGTGCGTGTAAGTGTGTGTGTATGTGTGTGTGTGAGTGTGTGTGTGCGGTCGGCTCGCAGAGATAAGAACACGGCCGTGGCAAGAAGGCCCTGCCTGTCGTAAGAGGCGACTAATGGGTAGGAGTCGAGAGGTGAAGAGTGTATGTGTGTGTGTGCCTGTGTGCGTGTGTGTGCGTATATGAGTATGTGTGTGTGTTAGTTCGGCTTGCAGAAATAAGAACACGACCGAGGCAAGAAGGCCCTGCCTATCGTAAGAGGCGACTAATAGGTAGGAGTCGAGAGGTGAAGAGTGTATGTGTGTGTGTGCGTGGGTGCGTGTGTGTGTGCGTGTGTGAGTATGTGTGTGTGTCCGTTCGGCTTGCAGAGATAAGAACACGGCCGAGGCAAGAAGGCCATGCTTGCTGTAAGGAGCGACTAATGGATAGGAGTCGAGAGATGAAGAGTGTACTTGTGTGTGTGCGTGTGTTCGTTTGTGTGTACGTGTGTATGTGTTTGTGCGTGTGTAAGTGTGTGTGTGTGTATGGGTGTGTGTGTCCGTTCGGCTTGCATAGATAAGAAAACGGCCGTGGCAAGAAGGCCATGCTTGCTGTAAGGAGCGACTAATTGGTAGGAGTCGAGAAATAAAAAATGTGTATGTGTGTGTGTGTTTGTTCCCTTGTGTGTGCGTGTGTAAGTGTGTGTGTGTGTATGTATGTGTGTGTCCGTTCGGCTCGCAGAGATTAGAATACGGCCGAGGCAAGAAGGACATGCCTATCGTAAGAGGCGACTAATTGGTAGGAGTCGAGAGGTGAAAAGTGTACGTGTGTGTGCGTGTGTGCGTGTGTGTGTGCGTGTGTAAGTATGTGTGTGTGTCCGTTCGGCTTGCAGAGATAAGAACACGGCCGAGGCAAGAAGGCCCTGCCTGTCGTAAGAGGCGACTAATAGGTAGGAGTCGAGAGGTGGAAAGAGTGTGCGTGTGCGTGTGCGTGTGTGCGTGTGTGTATCTTCGTGTGAGCGTGCGTGTGTGTGTGAGTGTGTGTGTATATCCGTTCGGCTCGCAGAGATAAGAAAATGGCTGTGGCAAGAAGGCCCTGCCTGTCGTAAGAGGCGACTAATAGGTAGGAGTCGAGAGGTGGAGAGTGTGTGCGTGTGCGTGTGCGTGTGCGTGTGTGCGTGTGTGTGTCTGCGTGTGAGCGTGCGTGTGTGTGTGAGTGTGTGTGTATGTCCGTTCGGCTCGCAGAGATAAGAATACGTCCGTGGCAAGAAGTCCCTGAATGTCGTAAGAGGCGACTAAAGGGTAGGAGTCGAGAGGTTAAGAGTGTATGTGTGTGTGTGTGAGTGTGTGTGTGTCCGTTCGGCCTGCAGAGATAAGATTACGTCCGTGGCAAGAAGGCCCTGCCTGTCTTAAGAGGCGACTAATGGATAGGAGTCGAGAGGTAAAGAGTGTGTGCGTGTGCGTGTGCGTGTGCGTTTGCGTGTGCGTGTATGCGTGTGTGCCTGTGTGCGTGAAAATGTGTGTGTATGTGTGTGTGAGTGTGTGTGTGTGGGGTCGGCTCGCAGAGATAAGAACACGGCCGTGGCAAGAAGGCCCTGCCTGTCGTAAGAGGCGACTAATGGGTAGGAGTCGAGAGGTGAAGAGTGTATGTGTGTGTGTGTGTGTGTGTGCCTGTGTGCGTGTGTGTGCGTTTGTGAGTGTGTGTGTATGTGTGTGTGTCCGTTTGGCTGCAGAGATAAGAATACGGCCAAGGCAAGAAGGATCTGCCTCTTGTAAGGGGCGACTAATAAGTAGGAGTCGGGAAGTGAAGAGTGTATGTGTGTGTGTGCGTGTGTGCGTGTGTGTGTGCGTGTGTGAGTATGTGTGTGTGTTAGTTCGGCTTGCAAAAATAAGCACACGACCGAGGCAAGAAGGCCCTGCCTATCGTAAGTGGCGACTAATAGGTAGGAGTCGAGAGGTGAAGAGTGTATGTGTGTGTGTGCGTGTGTGTGTGCGTATGTGAGTATGTGTGTGTGTCCGTTCGGCTTGCAGAGATAAGAACACGGCCGAGGCAAGAAGGCCCTGCCTGTCGTAAGAGGCGACTAATAGGTAGGAGTCGAGAGGTGAAGAGTGTATGTTTGTGTGGGTGTGCCTGTGTGCGTGTGTATTTGTGTGTGCGTGTGTGAGTATGTGTGTGTGTCTGTTCGGCTTGCAGAGATAAGAACACGGCCGTGGCAAGAAGGCCCTGCCTGTCGTAAGAGGCGACTAATGGGTAGGAGTCGAGAGGTGAAGAGTGTATGTGTGTGTGTGTGTGTGTGTGTGCCTGTGTGCGTGTGTGTGCGTGTGTGAGTGTGTGTATGTGTGTGTGTCCGTTTGGCTGCAGAGATAAGAATACGGCCAAGGCAAGAAGGATCTGCCTCTTGTAAGGGGCGACTAATAAGTAGGAGTCGGGAAGTAAAGAGTGCATGTGTGTGTGTGCGTGTGTGCGTGTGTGTGTGCGTGTGTGAGTATGTGTGTGTGTTAGTTCGGCTTGCAAAAATAAGCACACGACCGAGGCAAGAAGGCCCTGCCTATCGTAAGTGGCGACTAATAGGTAGGAGTCGAGAGGTGAAGAGTGTATGTGCGTGTGTGCGTGTGTGTGTGCGTATGTGAGTATGTGTGTGTGTCCGTTCGGCTTGCAGAGATAAGAACACGGCCGAGGCAAGAAGGCCCTGCCTGTCGTAAGAGGCGACTAATAGGTAGGAGTCGAGAGGTGAAGAGTGTATGTGTGTGTGGGTGTGCCTGTGTGCGTGTGTATTTGTGTGTGCGTGTGTGAGTATGTGTGTGTGTCCGTTCGGCTTGCAGAGATAAGAACACGGCCGTGGCAAGAAGGCCCTGCCTGTCGTAAGAGGCGACTAATGGGTAGGAGTCGAGAGGTGAAGAGTGTATGTGTGTGTGTGTGTGTGTGTGCCTGTGTGCGTGTGTGTGCGTGTGTGAGTGTGTGTATGTGTGTGTGTCCGTTTGGCTTGCAGAGATAAGAATACGGCCGAGGCAAGAAGGATCTGCCTCTTGTAAGGGGCGACTAATAAGTAGGAGTCGGGAGGTGAAGAGTGTATGTGTGTGTGTGCGTGTGTGCGTCTTTGTGTGCGTGTGTGAGTATGTGTGTGTGTCCGTTCGGCTTGCAGAGATAAGAACACGGCCGTGGCAAGAAGGCCCTGCCTGTCGTAAGAGGCGACTAATAGGTAGGAGTCGAGAGGTAGAGAGTGTGTGAGTGTGCGTGTGCGTGTGCGTGTGTGCGTGTGTGTGTCTGCGTGTGAGCGTGCGTGTGTGTGTGAGTGTGTGTGTATGTCCGTTTGGCTCGCAGAGATAAGAACATGGCTGTGGCAAGAAGGCCCTGCCTGTTGTAAGGGGCGCCTAATAGGTAGGAGTCGAGAGGTGAAGAGTGTATGTGTGTGTGCGTGTGTGCGTGTGTGTGCGCGTGTGTGAGTATGTGTGTGTGTCCGTTCGGCTTGCAGAGATAAGAATACGTCCGTGGCAAGAAGTCCCTGAATATCGTAAGAGGCGACTAATGGGTAGGAGTCGAGAGGTTAAGAGTGTATGTGTGTGTGTGTGTGAGTGTGTGTGTGTCCGTTCGGCCCGCAGAGACAAGAATACGTCCGTGGCAAGAAGGCCCTGCCTGTATTAAGAGGCGACTAATGGATAGGAGTCGAGAGGTGGAGAGTGTGTGCGTGTGCGTTTGCGTGTGCGTGTGCATGTGTGCGTGTGCCTGTGTGCGTGTAAGTGTGTGTGTATGTGTGTGTGTGAGTGTGTGTGTGTGCGGTCGGCTCGCAGAGATAAGAACACGGCCGTGGCAAGAAGGCCCTGCCTGTCGTAAGAGGCGACTAATGGGTAGGAGTCGAGAGGTGAAGAGTGTATGTGTGTGTGTGTGTGCCTGTGTGCGTGTGTGTGCGTGTGTGAGTGTGTGTGTATGTGTGTGTGTCCGTTTGGCTTGCAGAGATAAGAATACGGCCGAGGCAAGAAGGATCTGCCTCTTGTAAGGGGCGACTAATAAGTAGGAGTCGGGAGGTGAAGAGTGTATGTGTGTGTGTGCGTGTGTGCGTCTTTGTGTGCGTGTGTGAGTATGTGTGTGTGTTAGTTCGGCTTGCAGAAATAAGAACACGGCCGAGGCAAGAAGGCCCTGCCTGTCGTAAGAGGCGACTAATGGATAGGAGTCGAGAGGTGAAGAGTGTATGTGTGTGTGTGTGTGCCTGTGTGCGTGTGTGTGCGTGTGTGAGTGTGTGTGTATGTGTGTGTGTCCGTTTGGCTTGCAGAGATAAGAACACGACCGAGGCAAGAAGGCCCTGCCTATCGTAAGAGGCGACTAATAGGTAAGAGTCGAGAGGTGAAGAGTGTATGTGTGTGTGCGTGTGTGCGTGTGTGTGTGCTTGTGTGAGTATGTGTGTGTGTCCGTTCGGCTTGCAGAAATAAGAACACGGCCGAGGCAAGAAGGCCCTGCCTGTCGTAAGAGGCGACTAATGGGTAGGAGTCGAGAGGTGAAGAGTGTATGTGTGTGTGTGTGTGCCTGTGTGCGTGTGTGTGCGTGTGTGAGTGTGTGTGTATGTGTGTGTGTCCGTTTGGCTTGCAGAGATAAGAATACGGCCGAGGCAAGAAGGATCTGCCTCTTGTAAGGGGCGACTAATAAGTAGGAGTCGGGAGGTGAAGAGTGTATGTGTGTGTGTGCGTGTGTGCGTCTTTGTGTGCGTGTGTGAGTATGTGTGTGTGTTAGTTCGGCTTGCAGAAATAAGAACACGGCCGTGGCAAGAAGGCCCTGCCTGTCGTAAGAGGCGACTAATGGGTAGGAGTCGAGAGGTGAAGAGTGTATGTGTGTGTGTGTGTGCCTGTGTGCGTGTGTGTGCGTGTGTGAGTGTGTGTGTATGTGTGTGTGTCCGTTTGGCTTGCAGAGATAAGAACACGACCGAGGCAAGAAGGCCCTGCCTATCGTAAGAGGCGACTAATAGGTAAGAGTCGAGAGGTGAAGAGTGTATGTGTGTGTGCGTGTGTGCGTGTGTGTGTGCTTGTGTGAGTATGTGTGTGTGTCCATTCGGCTTGCAGAAATAAGAACACGGCCGAGGCAAGAAGGCCCTGCCTGTCGTAAGAGGCGACTAATGGATAGGAGTCGAGAGGTGGAGAGTGTGTGCGTGTGCGTGTGCGTGTGCGTGTGCGTGTGTGAGTATGTGTGTGTGTCCGTTCGGGTTGCAGAGATAAGAACACGGCCGTGGCAAGAATTCCCTGCCTGTCGTAAGAGGAGAATAATGGGTAGGAGTCGAGAGGTAAAGAGTGTATGTGTGTCTGTGCGTGTGTGCGTGCGTGTGTGAGTGTGTGTGTGTGTGTGTGTGTCAGTGTGTGTGTGTCCGATCGGCTCGCAGAGATGAGAACACGGCCGTGGCAAGAAGGCCCTGCCTGTCGTAAGAGGCGACTAATGGGTAGGAGTCGAGAGGTGAAGAATGTATGTGTGTGTGCGTGTGTGCGTGTTTGTGTGTGTGTGAGTGTATTGTGGCGTACAAAACCGAATCTATATAAAAAAATTACAAAATGAACCAAATATAAATCAGACGTACACCCCGAAAGAAAAGTACTA
This sequence comes from Diabrotica undecimpunctata, assembly GCF_040954645.1. Lineage (NCBI taxonomy): Eukaryota > Metazoa > Arthropoda > Insecta > Coleoptera > Chrysomelidae > Diabrotica > Diabrotica undecimpunctata. The sequence goes on along the minus strand of NW_027311975.1, from coordinate 126,783 downwards.
TACGGTGACAGTCTGGGAATGGCTTGCGGCTAGACAAAACAGTGGAGATGGTCGTGCGTTCCAAAAAACAAAAAAAAATCCGAAGTTATATCAGGGGCGCCAGGTAACTTGGCCCACAGCCTTCCCTACGTTACTATTCAATAAACCACCAACTTACCAATAGGTTTACTACTAAAATACTAAGTAACAGTATACAACCTGAATAAATAAAAAAAAAATAAATGAAATTGTCAGATTAGAATTTAGTCAATTTTAATAAATAGATTCCCAAGATAGTTAAAAATAAATGCATATTACAATATTATTTAACTTTACCATAGGCTTAATAAAAAAATAATATAAAAATGCGGCTTCTACTTGCCTAACAAAAATTCATAAGTTATTTCTATTTAACAGAACAAAATGAAAGGTAAGACGTATAAAAAGTACCGGACGCTAAGGGGTGTGCGGTTCAATACCAACCAAAAAAAAATAATTACCGCAAATAGGACACCACGTGAGCTCAAGTGCGTGCGCAGAAAATAATATAAAAAAATAAATCTCAAATATATAACCCCCCCTTAGACGCAGTTTACAAAATTAAAATAGGTATGTGTAAATATTTAATTAATAAAATAAACCGCAAATAATCTTTAAAAAAAACTGTTAAAGTATTTGTAAATATGAAAATAAAAACTAACAGCAAATAATCTTTAAAAAAAAACTATTGTATCCCGTAAACAAATTAGACGGTGCTTAAATCTTCCGTTGAAAATTAATTATCGATCCATACCTCGAATTTTCATATACTTCACCGCGTGGAATTCCAGTTACAGTTCAGCGTGTCTTCAATCCAAAATCCCATACGATTGTCGCTGTACATAGACTTGTGTGACAATGTTGAAAAGTTAAAAATTACAGCCAGACGGAAAAATACGAAGAAGAAGAAGCAGGAAAAAAAACAAACAAACCAACCCTGAAGCAAGAAAACAATAATTACCATCTGTGTCTAAAATAATTATTTGGAAATAAATATATTGATTTTAACACTTTGTTTATCTGCCTTTTGGCGATAATGGAGCAATACAAAAAAAAACTTGTCTCCGAACTTGAATGTATGAAAACTGATAAAAATGTGAATAGCTTTTTAGAGATGGGATAAAAAAATAACTACAACTTTTTAATTAATTAAAAACGAAATGTTCTAACACTCACCCTTCTTAGCCAGATTAGGGGTTTGAAATATCCCAAATTGGACCGAAGCGTAGTCGGCTATTTGGACTCGTGATTAAGGCCAATTTCTTGATCTAAATACGACTCCCGGTATTCACGTGTACTGTAGATCCGCTTTTTTTTAGCGAAATTGTGGATATTCCAAAAAACCCTTCCACGAAGGCAGCAAATCCTCTTGAATATCCACACGGTTTGGACTAGTCCAGATCCCACATGGAACAGCAGCAAAAGCAAAAAACAAAATGCCGTTTTTAATCTAGCCCAACCTTTCAGTAACACCGTCAAACCTAGAATCCCTTTCTTTCCGTCCTCTTTCGAACACTTGACAACTTGACACACGGAGGTCACCGAATAATACCGAGATTCAAAAATTTCAATTTTATGATCCCAATTCTTCCAAGATAACTCTAGAAAGAACGATCTAAATTAGTTTCTTCACAAAAAAGAGGACGTGTTCCCTTAACTTCAGCACAATTTGCCAGACATTACCCCTATTTGAAAATTACTAATTTTATTTTCGCCACCTTGCTTATAATATATTATAGGCAACCGCTCTTACACGTCCTGAATTATTTAAATTTTGATAAAATAGAGGTGGGACTTTCTACTTTAAATTTGGAACGTAACAACACCTTCCTTTCCCAGAGGGAAATTTACGAGGAAAAACTAGACGAAGAAAATTTTCCCTCGCGCTAGCGACGCACTACCTAAACTCCGAGCGAAGTCCACAACACAATCATCATCCACACCGTCTTTACCATGCGCAAGTACTTGGACAACGAAAGACATACCAATCTCAAACCACACGCACAAAGCAACAACTTACTTACAACACTTACTCCACTTCCACACAACAGTCATCTCTCATCGTATGAGATCAAGTAGAATAGTTTCAAATTCCAACGTCAATCTGACAACACTGATTAGGTCGGTTACTGGATGTTGCCCTTATTCGCGACCTCCCAGCTCTGGGGCATCGCTAGTACTTCACTATACCTCGCATAACATGAGTCCATAAGAAACTCTCCACCATTCCACTCTTACTGATACTGCGAGAAACATCTACCGAAACAGTAGTGTAATTCCAATTGTTCATTAAAATAAAAATGAGATAGGTCTTTCAGAATTTAAATCCGTATACAACGAAATTTAGTGAATCATCCAAAACTAAGCTATTATCCAACAAGATTCACCAAAACATAATTATGTGGCTTCGAAAAAATCCCAATTAAATAGAATGGCTTACTAACATCAAAACAAATCCCAACGCCATATCATCGAAGACAACATATTTCTGATCAAAGCTAAGTGACATTCAATTCCATAAATCAAAAGAAATTAGGGCTACCGCAACCCTACGACTTCGTATTGGCTACCTAACACAAAAAAAAAAAACGAATCGGTTGACCATCCAAATACATCCTAAGAACCGATCATAGCCAACACTCAGTCATCCTTCACGGACACAACATAAAAAAATAAATACAACCAATTTCAGAAGACTAACTAAATTTACTTAGACTAGACAAAACTTTTGCTAGTCCGTTCTACTCCGACCTAAATCCTATCGGGATCACCAGTCGGGTTACTAATCCTTAAATCCTTAATATTCCAAATACCTTGATCCTTGCCATTTTCATCCTCTAAACTATATGTCCAGGGGGAAACTTTCTTCTTCACGAAGTAGGGTCCTATCCATCTAGGAGCTAACTTTTTCGTGAAATATTTAGCGGCATCTGACAACACAAAATTTCTCCGCCATACTGACTGATGGGGCTGAAATTCCTCTGGACGTCTCCGTAGATTATAGGTCTTCTCACACTTAGCCGAAGCTTTATCTAAACGTTTTCTAACATCAACAAATAATTCCTGGAGTCCACGCGATCGATTATATCCCATTTTAGCTACTTCGTCCTCTGGGTCTCCGAGTTTGTCCTTTCGGGAAAAATCTCGTCCATCCACTACCATCTTCCGACCGAAATTTATGAAGTAGGGATCTTGACCAGTCGACTCGTGGTATGCAGTGCGCGTAGCACATGCTAGTTTGGCCAAATTTTCATCCCACTTCCTATGGTTGTCAGCTATATAAGTTACCATCATTGTTTTAAGGGTTCGGTTATAGCGTTCAGATGGATTGCACTGTGGATGATACAACGCATTATAACGAACTGAGACACCATAGGTTTCCATCATTTTCTTGAAAATACCCGAAGTATACTGGACACCATTATCACATAGTAACAGACGTGGAACTCCAAATACGAGAAAAACTTCTTCTTCTATTTTCTTAACGACATGCACGGCTTTTGAGGATCGCAACGGAAATACCAAAGAAAATTTACTAAACACATCCATTACCACTAAGATAAACTTATAGCCTTGAGTTGATCTTGGGAAAGGTCCCATAAGATCGGTTGCTACTATCTCCCAAGGTTGAGTAGCTTTAGGTTGAGGAGTCATAAAGCCTTTGGGCTTACCTTGTTCCACCTTATGCATGGCATACAGTGAGCAACGTCCAACGTAACGAGACACATCACTCCGCAGTTTCGGCCAAAAATACTTCTCGTTAATACGCTTATAAGTTTTCAGGATCCCCATATGACCTGCTAAAGGACTATCATGACACAACTTCAGCACTTCCAATCGTTGACCCTTAGGAACGACTTCCTTCCAATTGTCCACTTCCTCGACCAAAAATCCATGACTGGGACGGATGTATTTATAAAGTTTGCCACCAGACATTCTCCACTGAGGATACTTCAAGGGATTAGACTCGATTTTTCTACAAAGTTTATCATACCAACTATCACCACTAGGAAGCGGTACAACCTCTTCAACCATATCAAGCACGGGAACTGACCGAGATAACAAATGGGGGACAACATGTTCTTTTCCTTTCCGATGCACAATCTTAAAGTCATATTGTTGCAATCTTACCGCCCATCGAGCTAATCTTCCAGTAGGATCCTTCAAATTTTGAAGCCATACGAGAAATGCGTGATCAGTCACGACCGTAAACGGAACACCCTCCAAATAAGGACGCAGTTTTTCGACTGCCCATAACACAGCTAAACATTCCCGTTCCGTCGTGGAAAAATTCCTTTCTTGACGCGTTAGTGATCTGCTCAGGAAACTAATTACTTCGTCACCATCCGGGCCTGGCTGCAATAACACGGCGCCCACTCCATATCCTGAGGCATCACATTGGACAACAAAAGGCAAATTGTAGTCAGGACAATTAAGTATCGGAGCAGAAACTAGACATTCTTTTATTTTCTGAAAAGATTCTTCACAACTCGGGGTCCAATTGAATTTTCTTCCTTTCTTCAATATCGCTGTAATTGGAGCTAGTAGTGTCGCAAAGGAAGGAATAAATCTTCGATACCAGGAAAATGTGTCTATGATGCTACGAACTTCCTTGACGGATGTGGGTGTTGGGATACGTAGCATAGCCTTGACCTTATCACCATCAACATGTAGTCCATTCCTATCAACCACATGACCCAAATACTTTAGTTCCGGTCTACAAAATTGACATTTATCCCAGCTAACGGTTAACTTAGCTTCTCTCAAGCGTCTAAAGACTTCCTCTAAGATCCTTACATGTTCTTCAATAGACTTTGTCACGATGACCACGTCATCCAAGTAAGTAAAAACATAGGGTTCCAACTCCGGACCGAGGACACGATCTATCAACCTCTGCCATGTAGCCGGGGCATTATGTAATCCAAAAGGCATTCTGCAAAACTGAAAAAGACCTCGACCAGGAACCGTAAAAGCAGTATAAGGCCTGGAAGCCTTAGCAACAGGTACCTGCCAATACGCCGACTTAATGTCTATGGTGGAAAGATAATGCGCGTTCTTCAATTTATTTAAAATATTAGAGATGTACGGTAATGGGTAGCCATCCCTCTCTGTTACGGCATTAAGCTTTCGATAGTCTACGCAGAACCTCCATTTTGGTTCTTCACCTTCTGGAACCTTTTTCTTCACCAAGAGAATCGGGGACGACCAAGCACTATTCGATCGCTCCACTACTCCTTTCGCCAACATATCTTCTAGCTCTTTATCAATATGGCTTTGGATTACTGGGGATACAGGATGGTAACGTTGTTTTATGGGTGCAGATTTACAAACAATCACATGCTCAGTGACATCAGTACAACCAAGAGAAGTGCCCATTAGTTCACGACTTCTATTAGTAACTTCCTCCAATTGCGACTTCTCTGCATCGGTCAAAATAGTTTGACCTCGGAGATGATCCACTGAACCTACCATTGCTGGAGCGTCCGAAAAATACCATTCGTTATGCCTCAAATCTGGAACGATACCCATAACACGCCAAAAATCAGATCCTAAAATCAGAATGTGCGGTACGTCCAAAATAACTAATACTGGCAAGACACGCAAGCGATCCCTAACCATGAAAGGTACTAAACATTCCCCCAACGATTCACACATCTGACCATTCGCCACTCTACAAACGGTCTTCTTCAAAGTATACAACTCTAAACCCAAGTTTTGTAAAAATTTCCAACCAGTTCTTCCTACAATGGTCTTTGAAGCACCAGAATCCAATAATCCCAAAATTTCCTTTCCTAAGACTTTAACTTTCAAATATGGACGTTCATCTCCTTCGGAATGATGTAAAATAAAGTCTAAAATAGGACGTAGGTTGGTCGAGTCAACGTCGGCAACACCTCTTCGACCAGTTAGGTGCGCTTCCTTCCGTTTCCCGAATTACACGAAGGACAAGTTCTGACTGTAAACCCTTCTTTCTTACACTTAAAACAGTGAACAGCCTCCTTCTTCATTAGACACCCTACTGCCTTATGGCCTGACTTATTACAACGATAACAGATTAAAGTCCTAAACTTTCCTCTAGCCGACTCCGATTCGGATGAAGCAACAGGACCCTCACTAACACTACTAAAACTTTCAGCATCCACACTGATATAAGCTAGGTCCTTTTCCAAAGTATTCATTTTCCTACTATTCGGTTCAACATAGTTCCTAATACAATCACGTCTTTCCTCCATACTGCGACATAGAACACGAAGTTCCTCCAAGGTACCTGGCAAAGGATCACGTAATCTATCTTAATAGAACGGATGCAAATTCCTAATAACTATAGACAATTTAACTTCCTCTGGAACATGACAACGCAAGCGATTAAAGTAACTATTCATTATTGCCAAGTAAACTCCAATAGTCTCAGACGAATGCTGAGTTCTCCTCCGAAGCTCTTCAAAAAGCGCTTCCCCATGGTGAGCTGACAGGTACTCCCTACGAAACTCTTCAACTAATTCAGCCCAACTCCCTACACGTAGACAAACATCTTTATAAAACTGATAGGCTTTATCCGAAAATAAATCTATACCTGATTCCAAAAGTATACTATCTGGTACATGACGAGCGAGACTCAATTCATTCACCATCTCAAAAAATGCAGAAATAGACATACCCCTAGCAGAACCTGAAAACTTTTCTATTCCCCATTTATGGGGAAGTATCATCCCAGAAGAAAAACTAGAGACAGACCCTGAAAGAACATTATTACCAGCTTGTGACATTGCTCCAGGAGAAGAAGCATCAACTTGTCCTACCCCTGCCTGAAAAGACTGATTTAAAACCGAAATCACATCGAGCGCTACTGGTACCGAACCAGATCCGATTGGATGCTGCTTATCATGTAAATCCTGTGACAACTTCAAAATCTCAGCAAGAAAGTCTGACTTAACAACCTGGGCTGCGTCTGCATCATCACCTGTTGGCAATACCATAAGATCAATTCTCCCCAAGACATGGTTAATCTGTGTCCGCAATCTCAAGGACTCAGCACAAGTAGGAGTTCCGGCAAACTTTCCAACAGCCGTATTCAGCTCCGCAAGTTTAGTCTCGATTGCAGTTTTATCCTGTGAAAAGGTGAATGGGTGCTCAGGATATCTAAAGCTTTCATTTGCTGCCTCACGACTAAGTGCATCAGACAGACTAGACCTCATAGACTCAACAGTGCCAGTAGACACTCCACGAATTTTGAGTTCATATTCCAGTTCCTCTTTCCTTAAGTAGTTGGGTACAAGTTTTCGCACCATCTTGCCAAAGTTCAAAATTTAAAAAAAATGTAGATAAATAAGAAGGCCCTGCCTGTCGTAAGAGGCGACTAATAGGTAGGAGTCGAGAGGTATAGAGTGTGTGCCTGTGCGTGTGCGTGTGCGTGTGTGCGTGTGTGTGTCTGCGTGTGAGCGTGCGTGTGTGTGTGAGTGTGTGTGTATGTCTGTTCGGCTCGCAGAGATAAGAATACGTCCGTGGCAAGAAGTCCCTGAATGTCGTAAGAGGCGACTAATGGGTAGGAGTCGAGAGGTTAAGAGTGTATGTGTGTGTGTGAGTGTGTGTGTGTCCGTTTGGCCTGCAGAGATAAGAATACGTCCGTGGCAAGAAGGCCCTGCCTGTCTTAAGAGGCGACTAATGGATAGGAGTCGAGAGGTGGAGAGTGTGTGCGTGTGCGTGTGCGTGTGCGTTTGCGTGTGCGTGTATGCGTGTGTGCTTGTATGCGTGTAAGTGTGTGTGTATGTGTGTGTGTGAGTGTGTGTGTGTGCGGTCGGCTCGCAGAGATAAGAACACGGCCGTGGCAAGAAGGCCCTGCCTGTCGTAAGAGGCGACTAATGGGTAGGAGTCGAGAGGTGAAGAGTGTATGTGTGTATGTGTGTGCCTGTGTGCGTGTGTGTGCGTGTGTGAGTGTGTGTGTATGTGTGTGTGTCCGTTTGGATGCAGAGATAAGAATACGGCCGAGGCAAGAATGATCTGCCTCTTGTAAGGGGCGACTAATAAGTAGGAGTCGGGAGGTGAAGAGTGTATGTGTGTGTGCGTGTGTGCGTGTGTGTGTGCGTGTGTGAGTATGTGTGTGTGTTAGTGCGGCTTGCAGAAATAAGAACACGACCGAGGCATGAAGGCCCTGCCTATCGTAAGAGGCGACTAATAGGTAGGAGTCGAGAGGTGAAGAGTGTATGTGTGTGTGTGCGTGTGTGCGTGTGTGTGTGCGTGTGTGAGTATGTGTGTGTGTATGTTGGGCTTGCAGAGATAAGAACACGGCCGAGGCAAGAAGGCCCTGCCTGTCGTAAGAGGCGACTAATAGGTAGGAGTCGAGAGGTGAAGAGTGTATGTGTGTGTGTGCCTGTGTGCGTGTGTGTGTGTGTGTGCGTGTGTGAGTATGTGTGTGTGTCCGTTCGGCTTGCAGAGATAAGAACACGGCCGTGGCAAGAAGGCCCTGCCTATCGTAAGAGGCGACTTATAGGTAGGAGTCGAGAGGTGAAGAGTGTATGTGTGTGTGCGTGTGTGCGTGTGTGTGTGAGTGTGTGAGTATGTGTGTGTGTCCGTTCGGCTTGCAGAGATAAGAACACGGCAGAGGCAAGAAGGCCATGCTTGCTGTAAGGAGCGACTAATGGGTAGGAGTCGAGAGATGAAGAGTGTACGTGTGTGTGCGTGTGTTCGTTTGTGTGTACGTGTGTATGTGTTTGTGCGTGTGTAAGTGTGTGTGTGTATGGGTGTGTGTGTCCGTTCGACTTGCATAGATAAGAATACGGCCGTGGCAAGAAGGCCATGCTTGCTGTAAGGAGAGACTAATTGGTAGGAGTCGAGAGATATAGATTGTATGTGTGTGTGTGTTTGTTCCTTTGTGTGTGCGTGTGTAAGTGTGTGTGTGTATGTATGTGTGTGTCCGTTCGGCTCACAGAGAAAAGAACTCGGCCGTGGCAAGAAGTTCCTGCCTGTCGTAAGATGCGACTAATGGGTAGGAGTCGAGAGGTGAAGGGTGTATGTGTGTGTGCGTGTGTGTGTGTGTGCGTGTGTGAGTAGGTGTGTGTCCGTTCGGCTCGCAGAGATTAGAATACGGCCGAGGCAATAAGTCCATGCCTGTCGTAAGAGGCGACTAATGGGTAGGAGTCGAGAGGTGAAGAGTGTATTTGTGTGTGTGTGTGTGTGCGTGTGTGCGTGTGTGTGTGAGTGTGTGCCTGTGTGTGTGTGAGTGTGTGTGTGTCCGTTCGGCTTGCAGAGATAAGAACACGGCCGTGGCAAGAAGTCCCTGCCTGTCGTAAGAGGCGACTAATGAATAGGAGTCGAGAGGTGAAGAGTGTATGTGTGTGTGTGTGTGTGCGCGTGTGTTTGTGCGTGTGTGAGTGTGTGTGTATATGTGTGTGTGTCCGTTTGGCTTGCAGAGATAAGAATACGGCCGAGGCAAGAAGGCCCTGCCTGTCGTAAGAGAAGAATAATGGGTAGGAGTCGAGAGGCGAAGAGTGTATGTATGTCTGTGCGTGTGTGCGTGCGTGTGTGAGTGTGTGTGTGTGTGTGTATGTGTGTGTCAGTGTGTGTGTGTCCGGTCGGCTCACAAAGATAAGAATACGTCCGTGGCAAGAAGGCCCTGCCTGTCGTAAGAGGCGACTAATGGGTAGGAGTCGAGAGGTGAAGAGTGTATGTGTGTGTGTGTGCGTGTGTGCGTGTGTGTGCGTGTGTAAGTGTGTGTGTATGTGTGTGTGTCTGTTTGGCTTGCAGAGATAAGAATACGGCCGAGGCAAGAAGGCCATGCTTGCTGTAAGGAGCGACTAATGGGTAGGAGTCGAGAGATGAAGAGTGTACGTGTGTGTGTGCGTGTGTTCGTTTGCGTGTACGTGTGTATGTGTTTGTGCGTGTGTAAGTGTGTGTGTGTATGGGTGTGTGTGTCCGTTCGACTTGCATAGAAAAGAATACAGCCGTGGCAAGAAGGCCATGCTTGCTGTAAGGAGCGACTAATTGGTAGGAATCGAGAGATATAGAGTGTATGTGTGTGTGTGTTTGTTCCTTTGTGTGTGCGTGTGTAAGTGTGTGTGTGTGTATGTATGTGTGTGTCCGTTCGGCTCACAGAGATAAGAACTCGGCCGTGGCAACAAGTTCCTGCCTGTCGTAAGATGCGACTAATGGGTAGGAGTCGAGAGGTGAAGAGTGTATGTGTGTGTGCGTGTGTGTGTGTGCGTGTGTGAGTAGGTGTGTGTCCGTTCGGCTCGCAGAGATTAGAATACGGCCGAGGCAAGAAGGCCCTGCCTGTCGTAAGAGAAGAATAATGGGTAGGAGTCGAGAGGTAAAGAGTGTATGTGTGTCTGTGCGTGTGTGCGTGCGTGTGTGAGTGTGTGTGTGTATGTGTGTGTGTTAGTGTGTGAGTGTCCGGTCGGCTCACAGAGATGAGAACAGGGCCGTGGCAAGAAGGCCCTGCCTGTTGTAAGAGGCGACTAATGGGTAGGAGTCGAGAGGTGAAGTGTGTATGTGTGTGTGTGCGTGTGTGCGTATGTGTGCGTGTGTAAGTGTGTGTGTATGTGTGTGTGTCTGTTTGGCTTGCAGAGATAAGAATACTGCCGAGGCAAGAAGGCCATGCTTGCTGTAAGGAGCGACTAATGGATAGGAGTCGAGAGATGAAGAGTGTACTTGTGTGTGTTAGCGTGTGTTCGTTTGTGTGTACGTGTGTATGTGTTTGTGCGTGTGTAAGTGTGTGTGTGTGTATGGGTGTGTGTGTCCGTTCGGCTTGCATAGATAAGAATACGGCCGTGGCAAGAAGGCCATGCTTGCTGTAAGGAGCGACTAATTGGTAGGAGTCGAGAGATGAAAAATGTGTATGTGTGTGTGTGTTTGTTCCTTTGTGTGTGCGTGTGTAAGTGTGTGTGTGTGTATGTATGTGTGTGTCCGTTCGGCTCACAGAGATAAGAACTCGGCCGTGGCAAGAAGTTCCTGCCTGTCGTAAGATGCGACTAATGGGTAGGAGTCGAGAGGTGAAGAGTGTATGTGTGTGCGTGTGCGTGTGCGTATGTGCGTGTGTGTCTGCGTGTGAGCGTGCGTGTGTGTGTGAGTGTGTGTGTATGTCCGTTTGGCTCGCAGAGATAAGAACATGGCTGTAGCAAGAAGGCCCTGCCTGTTGTAAGGGGCGACTAATAGGTAGGAGTCGAGAGGTGAAGAGTGTATGTGTGTGCGTGTGTGCGTGTGTGTGCGCGTGTGTGAGTATGTGTGTGTGTCCGTTCGGCTTGCAGAGATAAGAATACGTCCGTGGCAAGAAGTGCCTGAATGTCGTAAGAGACGACTAATGGGTAGGAGTCGAGAGGTTAAGAGTGTATGTGTGTGCGTGTGTGCGTGTGTGTGCGCGTGTGTGAGTATGTGTGTGTGTCCGTTCGGCTTGCAGAGATAAGAATACCTCCGTGGCAAGAAGTCCCTGAATGTCGTAAGAGGCGACTAATGGATAGGAGTCGAGAGGTGGAGAGTGTGTGCGTGTGCGTGTGCGTGTGCGTGGGTGCGTCTATGTGTCTGCGTGTGAGCGTGCGTGCGTGTGTGAGTATGTGTGTGTGTCCGTACGGCTTGCAGAGATAAGAACACGGCCGAGGCAAGAAGGCCCTGCCTGTCCTAAGAGGCGACTAATAGGTAGGAGTCGAGAGGTGGAGAGTGTGTGCGTGTGCGTGTGCGTGTGCGTGGGTGCGTCTATGTGTCTGCGTGTGAGCGTGCGTGTGTGTGTGAGTGTGTGTGTATGTCCGTTCGGCTCGCAGAGATAAGAACATGGCTGTAGCAAGAAGGCCCTGCCTGTTGTAAGGGGCGACTAATAGGTAGGAGTCGAGAGGTGAAGAGTGTATGTGTGTGTGCGTGTGTGCGTGTGTGTGCGCGTGTGTGAGTATGTGTGTGTGTCCGTTCGGCTTGCAGAGATAAGAATACCTCCGTGGCAAGAAGTCCCTGAATGTCGTAAGAGGCGACTAATGGATAGGAGTCGAGAGGTGGAGAGTGTGTGCGTGTGCGTGTGCGTTTGCGTGTGTGCGTGTGTGCCTGTGTGCGTGTAAGTGTGTGTGTGTGCGGTCGGCTCGCAGAGATAAGAACACGGCCGAGGCAAGAAGTCCCTGCCTATCGTAAGAGGCGACTAATTGGTAGGAGTCGAGAGGTGAAGGGTGTACGTGTGTGTGCGTGTGTGCGTGTGTGTGTGCGTGTGTAAGTATGTGTGTGTGTCGGTTCGGCTTGCAGAGATAAGAGCACGGCCGAGGCAAGAAGGCCCTGCCTGTCGTAAGAGGCGACTAATAGGTAGGAGTCGAGATGTGAAGAGTGAGTGCGTGTGCGTGTGCGTGTGTGCGTGTGTGTGTCTTCGTGTGAGCGTGCGTGTGTGTGTGAGTGTGTGTGTGTATGTCCGTTCGGCTCGCAGAGATAAGAACATGGCTGTGGCAAGAAGACCCTGCCTGTTGTAAGGGGCGACTAATAGGTAGGAGTCGAGAGGTGAAGAGTGTATGTGTGTGTGCGTGTGTGCGTGTGTATGTGCGTGTGTAAGTATGTGTGTGTCCGTTCGGCTTGCAGAGATAAGAACACGGCCGAGGCAAGAAGGCCCTGCCTGTCGTAATATGCGACTAATAGGTAGGAGTCGAGAGTCGCACGTGTGAGCGTGCGTGTGTGTGTGAGTGTGTGTGTATGTCCGTTCCGCTCGCAGAGATAAGAATACGTCTGTGGCAATAAGTCCCTGAATGTCGTAAGAGGCGACTAATGGGTAGGAGTCGAGAGGTTAAGAGTGTATGTGTGTGAGTGTGAGTGTGTGTGTGTCCGTTCGGCCTGCAGAGATAAGAATACGTCTGTAGCAAGAAGGCCCTGCCTGTCTTAAGAGGCGACTAATGGATAGGAGTCGAGAGATGGAGAGTGTGTGCGTGTGCGTGTGCGTGTGCGTTTGCGTGTGCGTGTGTGCGTGTGTGCGTGTAAGTGTGTGTGTATGTGTGTGTGTGAGTATGTGTGTGTGCGGTCGGCTCGCAGAGATAAGAACACGGCCGTGGCAAGAAGGCCCTGCCTGTCGTAAGAGGCGACTAATGGGTAGGAGTCGAGAGGTGAAGAGTGTATGTGTGTGTGTGTGTGTGTGTGCCTGTGTGCGTGTGTGTGCGTGTGTGAGTGTGTGTGTATGTGTGTGTGTCCGTTTGGCTGCGGAGATAAGAATACGGCCGAGGCAAGAAGGATGTGCCTATTGTAAGGGGCGACTAATAAGTAGGAGTCGGGAGGTGACGAGTGTATGTGTGTGTGTGCGTGTGTGCGTGTGTGTGTGCGTGTGTGAGTATGTGTGTGTGATAGTTCGGCTTGCAGAAATAAGAACACGACCGAGGCAAAAAGGCCCTGCCTATCGTAAGAGGCGACTAATAGGTAGGAGTCGAGAGGTGAAGAGTGTATGTGTGTTTGCGTGTGTGCGTGTGTGTGTGCGTGTGTGAGTATTTGTGTGTGTCCGTTCGGCTTGCAGAGATAAGAACACGGCCGAGGCAAGAAGGCCCTGCCTTTCGTAAGAGGCGACTAATGGGTAGGAGTCGAGAGGTGAAGAGTGTATTTGTGTGTGTGTGTGTGTGTGTGCGTGCGTGTGTGTATCAGTGTGTGTGTCCGTTCGGCTCACAGAGATAAGAACTCGGCCGTGGCAAGAAGTTCCTGCCTGTCGTAGGAGGCGACTAATGGGTAGGAGTCGACAGGTGAAGAGTGTATGTGTGTGTGTGTGTATGTGTGTGCGTATGTGTGTGCGTGTGTGAGTATGTGTGTGTGTTAGTTCGGCTTGCAGAAATAAGAACACGGCCGAGGCAAGAAGGCCCTGCCTATCGTAAGAGGCGACTAATAGGTAGGAGTCGAGAGGTGAAGAGTGTATGTGTGTGTGTGTGTGTGCCTGTGTGCGTGTGTGTGTGTGTGTGCGTGTGTGAGTATGTGTGTGTGTCCGTTCGGCTTGCAGAGATAAGAACACGGCCGTGGCAAGAAGGCCCTGCCTTCCGTAAGAGGCGACTAATGGGTAGGAGTCGAGAGGTGAAGAGTGTATTTGTGTGTGTGTGTGTGTGTGCGTGCGTGTGTGTGTCAGTGTGTGTGTCCGTTCTGCTCACAGAGATAAGAACTCGGCCGTGGCAAGAAGTTCCTGCCTGTCGTAGGAGGCGACTAATGGGTAGGAGTCGACAGGTGAAGAGTGTATGTGTGTGTATGTGTGTGCGTATGTGTGTGCGTGTGTGAGTGTGTGTGTGTCCGTTCGGCCTGCAGAGATAAGAATACGTCTGTGGCAAGAAGGCCCTGCCTGTCTTAAGAGGCGACTAATGGATAGGAGTCGAGAGATGGAGAGTGTGTGCGTGTGCGTGTGCGTGTGCGTTTGCGTGTGCGTGTGTGCGTGTGTGCGTGTAAGTGTGTGTGTATGTGTGTGTGTGTGAGTATGTGTGTGTGCGGTCGGCTCGCAGAGATAAGAACACGGCCGTGGCAAGAAGGCCCTGCCTGTCGTAAGAGGCGACTAATGGGTAGGAGTCGAGAGGTGAAGAGTGTATGTGTGTGTGTGTGTGCCTGTGTGCGTGTGTGTGCGTGTGTGAGTGTGTGTGTATGTGTGTGTGTCCGTTTGGCTGCGGAGATAAGAATATGGCCGAGGCAAGAAGGATGTGCCTCTTGTAAGGGGCGACTAATAAGTAGGAGTCGGGAGGTGACGAGTGTATGTGTGTGTGTGTGCGTGTGTGCGTGTGTGTGTGCGTGTGTGAGTATGTGTGTGTGTTAGTTCGGCTTGCAGAAATAAGAACACGACCGAGGCAAAAAGGCCCTGCCTATCGTAAGAGGCGACTAATAGGTAGGAGTCGAGAGGTGAAGAGTGTATGTGTGTTTGCGTGTGTGCGTGTGTGTGTGCGTGTGTGAGTATTTGTGTGTGTCCGTTAGGCTTGCAGAGATAAGAACACGGCCGAGGCAAGAAGGCCATGCTTGCTGTAAGGAGCGACTAATGGATAGGAGTCGAGAGATGAAGAGTGTACTTGTGTATGTGCGTGTGTTCGTTTGTGTGTACGTGTGTATGTGTTTGTGCGTGTGTAAGTGTGTGTGTGTGTGAATGGGTGTGTGTGTCCGTTCGGCTTGCATAGATAAGAATACGGCCGTGGCAAGAAGGCCATGCTTGCTGTAAGGAGCGACTAATTGGTAGGAGTCGAGAAATAAAAAATGTGTATGTGTGTGTGTGTTTGTTCCCTTGTGTGTGCGTGTGTAAGTGTGTGTGTGTATGTATGTGTGTGTATGTTCGGCTCACAGAGATAAGAACTCGGCCGTGGCAAGAAGTTCCTGCCCGTCGTAAGATGCGAATAATGGGTAGGAGTCGAGAGGTGAAGAGTGTATGTGTGTGCGTGTCCGTCTGCGTGTGTGCGTGTGTGTCTGCGTGTGAGCGTGCGTGTGTTTGTGAGTGTGTGTGTATGTCCGTTCGGCTCGCAGAGATAAGAACATGGCTGTAGCAAGAAGGCCCTGCCTGTTGTAAGGGGCGACTAATAGGTAGGAGTCGAGAGGTGAAAAGTTTATGTGTTTGTGCGTGTGTGCGTGTGTGTGCGCGTGTGTGAGTATGTGTGTGTGTCCGTTCGGCTTGCAGAGATAAGAATACGTCCGTGGCAAGAAGTCTCTGAATGTCGTAAGAGGCGACTAATGGGTAGGAGTCGAGAGGTTAAGAGTGTATGTGTGTGCGTGTGTGAGTAGGTGTGTGTCCGTTCGGCTTGCAGAGATAAAAACACGGCCGAGGCAAGAAGGCCCTGCCTGTCCTAAGAGGCGACTAATAGGTAGGAGTGGAGAGGTGGAGAGTGTGTGCGTGTGCGTGTGCGTGTGCGTGTGTGCGTGTGTGTGTCTGCGTGTGTGTGTGAGTGTGTCCGTTCGGCTTGCAGAGATAAGAATACGTCCGTGGCAAGAAGTCCTAAGAGGCGACTAATGGATAGGAGTCGAGAGGTGGAGAGTTTGTGCGTGTGCGTGTGCGTGTGCGTGTGTGTGTGTGCGTGTGTGCCTGTGTGCGTGGAAGTGTGTGTGTGTGTGCGGTAGGCTCGCAGAGATAAGAACACGGCCGTGGCAAGAAGGCCCTGCCTGTCGTAAGAGGCGACTAATGGGTAGGAGCCGAGAGGTGAAGAATGTATGTGTGTGTGTGCCTGTGTGCGTGAGTGTGCGTGTGTGAGTGTGTGTGTATGTGTGTATGTCCGTTTGGCTTGCAGAGATAAGAATACGGCCGAGGCAAGAAGGCCCTGCCTATCGTAAGAGGCGACTAATTGGTAGGAGTCGAGAGGTGAAGAGTGTACGTGTGTGTGCGTGTGTGCGTGTGTGTGTGCGTGTGTAAGTATGTGTGTATGTCCGTTCGGCTTGCAGAGATAAGAATACGTCCGTGGCAAAAAGTCCCTAAATGTCGTAAGAGGCGCCTAATGGATAGGAGCCGAGAGGTGAAGAATGTATGTGTGTGTGTGTGTGTGTGCCTGTGTGCGTGAGTGTGCGTGTGTGGGTGTGTGTGTATGTGTGTATGTCCGTTTGGCTTGCAGAGATAAGAACACGGCCGAGGCAAGAAGGCCCTGCCTGTCCTAAGAGGCGACTAATAGGTAGGAGTGGAGAGGTGGAGAGTGTGTGCGTGTGCGTGTGCGTGTGCGTGTGTGTGTGTGCGTGTGTGCCTGTGTGCCTGTAAGTGTGTGTGTGTGTGCGGTCGGCTCGCAGAGATAAGAACACGGCCGTGGCAAGAAGGCCCTGCCTGTCGTAAGAGGCGACTAATGGGTAGGAGCCGAGAGGTGAAGAATGTATGTGTGTGTGTGTGATCGTTTGTGTGTGCGTGTGTAAGTGTGTGTGTGTATGTATGTGTGTGTCCGTTCGGCTCGCAGAGATTAGAATACGGCCGAGGCAAGAAGGACATGCCTATCGTAAGAGGCGACTAATTGGTAGGAGTCGAGAGGTGAAAAGTGTACGTGTGTGTGCGTGTGTGCGTGTGTGTGTGCGTGTGTAAGTATGTGTGTGTGTCCGTTCGGCTTGCAGAGATAAGAACACGGCCGAGGCAAGAAGGCCCTGCCTGTCGTAAGAGGCGACTAATAGGTAGGAGTCGAGAGGTGGAAAGTGTGTGCGTGTGCGTGTGCGTGTGCGTGTGTGTATCTTCGTGTGAGCGTGCGTGTGTGTGTGAGTGTGTGTGTATGTCCGTTCGGCTCGCAGAGATAAGAACATGGCTGTGGCAAGAAGGCCCTGCCTGTTGTAAGGGGCGACTAATAGGTAGGAGTCGAGAGGTGAAGAGTGCATGTGTGTGTGCGTGTGTGCGTGTGTGTGTGCGTGTGTAAGTATGTATCTGTGTCGGTTCGGCTTGCAGAGATAAGAACACGGCCGAGGCAAGAAGGCCCTGCCTGTCGTAAGAGGCGACTAATAGGTAGGAGTCGAGAGGTGGAGAGTGTGTGCGTGTGCGTGTGCGTGTGCGTGTGTACGTGTGTGTGTCTGCGTGAGAGCGTGCGTGTGTGTGTGAGTGTGTGTGTATGTCCGTTCGGCTCGCAGAGATAAGAATACGTCCGTGGCAAGAAGTCCCTGAATGTCGTAAGAGGCGACTAAAGGGTAGGAGTCGAGAGGTTAAGAGTGTATGTGTGTGTGTGTGAGTGTGTGTGTGTCCGTTCGGCCTGCAGAGATAAGATTACGTCCGTGGCAAGAAGGCCCTGCCTGTCTTAAGAGGCGACTAATGGATAGGAGTCGAGAGGTGGAGAGTGTGTGCGTGTGCGTGTGCGTGTGCGTGTGCGTTTGCGTGTGCGTGTATGCGTGTGTGCCTGTGTGCGTGAAAATGTGTGTGTATGTGTGTGTGAGTGTGTGTGTGTGTGGGGTCGGCTCGTAGAGATAAGAACACGGCCGTGGCAAGAAGGCCCTGCCTGTCGTAAGAGGCGACTAATGGGTAGGAGTCGAGAGGTGAAGAGTGTATGTGTGTGTGTGTGTGTGTGTGTGTGTGTGCGTGTGTGTGCGTTTGTGAGTGTGTGTGTATGTGTGTGTGTCCGTTTGGCTGCAGAGATAAGAATACGGCCAAGGCAAGAAGGATCTGCCTCTTGTAAGGGGCGACTAATAAGTAGGAGTCGGGAAGTGAAGAGTGTATGTGTGTGTGTGTGCGTGTGTGCGTGTGTGTGTGCGTGTGTGAGTGTGTGTGTGTGTTAGTTCGGCTTGCAGAAATAAGCACACGACCGAGGCAAGAAGGCCCTGCCTATCGTAAGTGGCGGCTAATAGGTAGGAGTCGAGAGGTGAAGAGTGTATGTGTGTGTGTGCGTGTGTGCGTGTGTGTGTGCGTATGTGAGTATGTGTGTGTGTCCGTTCGGCTTGCAGAGATAAGAACACGGCCGAGGCAAGAAGGCCCTGCCTGTCGTAAGAGGCGACTAATAGATAGGAGTCGAGAGGTGAAGAGTGTATATGTGTGTGGGTGTGCCTGTGTGCGTGTGTATTTGTGTGTGCGTGTGTGAGTATGTGTGTGTGTCCGTTCGGCTTGCAGAGATAAGAACACGGCCGTGGCAAGAAGGCCCTGCCTTTCGTAAGAGGCGACTAATGGGTAGGAGGCGAGAGGTGAAGAGTGTATTTGTGTGTGGGTGTGTGTGTGTGCGTGCGTGTGTGTGTCAGTGTGTGTGTCCGTTCGGCTCACAGAGATAAGAACTCGGCCGTGGCAAGAAGTTCCTGCCTGTCGTAGGAGGCGACTAATGGGTAGGAGTCGACAGGTGAAGAGTGTATGTGTGTGTATGTGTGTGCGTGTGTGTGTGCGTGTGTGAGTATGTGTGTGTGTTAGTTCGGCTTGCAGAAATAAGAACACGACCGAGGCAAGAAGGCCCTGCCTATCGTAAGAGGCGACTAATAGGTAGGAGTCGAGAGGTGAAGAGTGTATGTGTGTGTGTGCGTGTGTGCGTCTGTTTGTGCGTGTGTGAGTATGTGTGTGTGTGTCCGTTCGGCTTGCAGAGATAAGAACACGGCCGTGGCAAGAAGGCCCTGCCTTCCGTAAGAGGCGACTAATGGGTAGGAGTCGAGAGGTGAAGAGTGTATTTGTGTGTGTGTGTGTGTGCGTGCGTGTGTGTGTCAGTGTGTGTGTCCGTTCTGCTCACAGAGATAAGAACTCGGCCGTGGCAAGAAGTTCCTGCCTGTCGTAGGAGGCGACTAATGGGTAGGAGTCGACAGGTGAAGAGTGTATGTGTGTGTGCGTGTATGTGTGTGTGTGTGCGTGTGTGAGTATGTGTGTGTGTCCGTTCGGCTTGCAGAGATAAGAACACGGCCGAGGCAAGAAGGCCCTGCCTGTCGTAAGAGGCGACTAATAGGTAGGAGTCGAGAGGTGGAGAGTGTGTGAGTGTGCGTGTGGGTGTGCGTGTGTGCGTGTGTGTGTCTGCGTGTGAGCGTGCGTGTGTGTGTGAGTGGGTGTGTGTCCCTTCGGCCCGCAGAGATAAGAATACGTCAGTGGCAAGAAGGCCCTGCCTGTCTTAAGAGGCGACTAATGGATAGGAGTCGAGAGGTGAAGAGTGTGTGCGTGTGCGTGTGCGTCTGCATGTGTGCGTGTGTGCCTGTGTGCGTGTAAGTGTGTGTGTATGTGTGTGTGTGAGTGTGTGTGTGTGCGGTCGGCTCGCAGAGATAAGAACACGGCCGTGGCAAGAAGGCCCTGCCTGTCGTAAGAGGCGACTAATGGGTAGGAGTCGAGAGGTGAAGAGTGTATGTGTGTGTGTGCCTGTGTGCGTGTGTGTGCGTGTATGAGTATGTGTGTGTGTTAGTTCGGCTTGCAGAAATAAGAACACGACCGAGGCAAGAAGGCCCTGCCTATCGTAAGAGGCGACTAATGGGTAGGAGTCGAGAGGTGAAGAGTGTATGTGTGTGTGTGCGTGTGTGCGTGTGTGTGTGCGTGTGTGAGTATGTGTGTGTGTCCGTTCG
Source organism: Diabrotica undecimpunctata (assembly GCF_040954645.1). Taxonomy (NCBI): domain Eukaryota; kingdom Metazoa; phylum Arthropoda; class Insecta; order Coleoptera; family Chrysomelidae; genus Diabrotica; species Diabrotica undecimpunctata. The sequence continues at coordinate 106,929 of NW_027311975.1, read as the reverse complement.
GCTTGCAGAGATAAAAACACGGCCGAGGCAAGAAGGCCATGCTTGCTGTAAGGAGCGACTAATGGATAGGAGTCGAGAGATGAAGAATGTACTTGTGTGTGTGCGTGTGTTCGTTTGTGTGTACGTGTGTATGTGTTTGTGCGTGTGTAAGTGTGTGTGTGTGTATGGGTGTGTGTGTCCGTTCGGCTTGCATAGATCAGAATACGGCCGTGGCAAGAAGGCCATGCTTGCTGTAAGGAGCGACTAATTGGTAGGAGTCGAGAGATAAAAAATGTGTATGTGTGTGTGTGTTTGTTCCCTTGTGTGTGCGTGTGTAAGTGTGTGTGTATGTATGTGTGTGTCCGTTCGGCTCACAGAGATAAGAACTCGGCCGTGGCAAGAAGTTCCTGCCTGTCGTAAGATGCGACTAATGGGTAGGAGTCGAGAGGTGAAGAGTGTATGTGTGTGCGTGTGCGTGTGCGTATGTGCGTGTGTGTCTGCGTGTGAGCGTGCGTGTGTGTGTGAGTGTGTGTGTATGTCCGTTCGGCTCGCAGAGATAAGAACATGGCTGTAGCAAAGAGGCCCTGCCTGTTGTAAGGGGCGACTAATAGGTAGGAGTCGAGAGGTGAAGAGTGTATGTGTGTGCGTGTGTGCGTGTGTGTGCGCGTGTGTGAGTATGTGTGTGTGTCCGTTCGGCGTGCAGAGATAAGAATACGTCCGTGGCAAGAAGTGCCTGAATGTCGTAAGAGACGACTAATGGGTAGGAGTCGAGAGGTTAAGAGTGTATGTGTGTGCGTGTGTGCGTGTGTGTGCGCGTGTGTGAGTATGTGTGTCTGTCCGTTCGGCTTGCAGAGATAAGAATACCTCCGTGGCAAGAAGTCCCTGAATGTCGTAAGAGGCGACTAATGGATAGGAGTCGAGAGGTGGAGAGTGTGTGCGTGTGCGTGTGCGTGTGCGTGGGTGCGTCTATGTGTCTGCGTGTGAGCGTGCGTGCGTGTGTGAGTATGTGTGTGTGTCCGTACGGCTTGCAGAGATAAGAACACGGCCGAGGCAAGAAGGCCCTGCCTGTCCTAAGAGGCGACTAATAGGTAGGAGTCGAGAGGTGGAGAGTGTGTGCGTGTGCGTGTGCGTGTGCGTGGGTGCGTCTATGTGTCTGCGTGTGAGCGTGCGTGTGTGTGTGAGTGTGTGTGTATGTCCGTTCGGCTCGCAGAGATAAGAACATGGCTGTAGCAAGAAGTCCCTGCCTGTTGTAAGGGGCGACTAATAGGTAGGAGTCGAGAGGTGAAGAGTGTATGTGTGTGTGCGTGTGTGCGTGTGTGTGCGCGTGTGTGAGTATGTGTGTGTGTCCGTTCGGCTTGCAGAGATAAGAATACCTCCGTGGCAAGAAGTCCCTGAATGTCGTAAGAGGCGACTAATGGATAGGAGTCGAGAGGTGGAGAGTGTGTGCGTGTGCGTGTGCGTTTGCCACGCACGACGACTAATTGGTAGGAGTCGAGAGGTGAAGAGTGTACATGTGTGTGCGTGTGTGCGTGTGTGTGTGCGTGTGTAAGTATGTGTGTGTGTCGGTTCGGCTTGCAGAGATAAGAGCACGGCCGAGGCAAGAAGGCCCTGCCTGTCGTAAGAGGCGACTAATAGGTAGGAGTCGAGATGTGAAGAGTGAGTGCGTGTGCGTGTGCGTGTGTGCGTGTGTGTGTCTTCGTGTGAGCGTGCGTGTGTGTGTGAGTGTGTGTGTGTATGTCCGTTCGGCTCGCAGAGATAAGAACATGGCTGTGGCAAGAAGACCCTGCCTGTTGTAAGGGGCGACTAATAGGTAGGAGTCGAGAGGTGAAGAGTGTATGTGTGTGTGCGTGTGTGCGTGTGTATGTGCGTGTGTAAGTATGTGTGTGTCCGTTCGGCTTGCAGAGATAAGAACACGGCCGAGGCAAGAAGGCCCTGCCTGTCGTAATATGCGACTAATAGGTAGGAGTCGAGAGTCGCACGTGTGAGCGTGCGTGTGTGTGTGAGTGTGTGTGTATGTCCGTTCCGCTCGCAGAGATAAGAATACGTCTGTGGCAAGAAGTCCCTGAATGTCGTAAGAGGCGACTAATGGGTAGGAGTCGAGAGGTTAAGAGTGTATGTGTGTGAGTGTGAGTGTGTGTGTGTCCGTTCGGCCTGCAGAGATAAGAATACGTCTGTAGCAAGAAGGCCCTGCCTGTCTTAAGAGGCGACTAATGGATAGGAGTCGAGAGATGGAGAGTGTGTGCGTGTGCGTGTGCGTTTGCGTGTGCGTGTGTGCGTGTGTGCGTGTAAGTGTGTGTGTATGTGTGTGTGTGTGAGTATGTGTGTGTGCGGTCGGCTCGCAGAGATAAGAACACGGCCGTGGCAAGAAGGCCCTGCCTGTCGTAAGAGGCGACTAATGGGTAGGAGTCGAGAGGTGAAGAGTGTATGTGTGTGTGTGTGTGTGCCTGTGTGCGTGTGTGTGCGTGTGTGAGTGTGTGTGTATGTGTGTGTGTCCGTTTGGCTGCGGAGATAAGAATACGGCCGAGGCAAGAAGGATGTGCCTATTGTAAGGGGCGACTAATAAGTAGGAGTCGGGAGGTGACGAGTGTATGTGTGTGTGTGCGTGTGTGCGTGTGTGTGTGCGTGTGTGAGTATGTGTGTGTGATAGTTCGGCTTGCAGAAATAAGAACACGACCGAGGCAAAAAGGCCCTGCCTATCGTAAGAGGCGACTAATAGGTAGGAGTCGAGAGGTGAAGAGTGTATGTGTGTTTGCGTGTGTGCGTGTGTGTGTGCGTGTGTGAGTATTTGTGTGTGTCCGTTCGGCTTGCAGAGATAAGAACACGGCCGAGGCAAGAAGGCCCTGCCTTTCGTAAGAGGCGACTAATGGGTAGGAGTCGAGAGGTGAAGAGTGTATTTGTGTGTGTGTGTGTGTGTGTGTGTGCGTGCGTGTGTGTATCAGTGTGTGTGTCCGTTCGGCTCACAGAGATAAGAACTCGGCCGTGGCAAGAAGTTCCTGCCTGTCGTAGGAGGCGACTAATGGGTAGGAGTCGACAGGTGAAGAGTGTATGTGTGTGTGTGTGTATGTGTGTGCGTATGTGTGTGCGTGTGTGAGTATGTGTGTGTGTTAGTTCGGCTTGCAGAAATAAGAACACGGCCGAGGCAAGAAGGCCCTGCCTATCGTAAGAGGCGACTAATAGGTAGGAGTCGAGAGGTGAAGAGTGTATGTGTGTGTGTGTGTGTGTGCCTGTGTGCGTGTGTGTGTGTGTGTGCGTGTGTGAGTATGTGTGTGTGTCCGTTCGGCTTGCAGAGATAAGAACACGGCCGTGGCAAGAAGGCCCTGCCTTCCGTAAGAGGCGACTAATGGGTAGGAGTCGAGAGGTGAAGAGTGTATTTGTGTGTGTGTGTGTGCGTGCGTGTGTGTGTCAGTGTGTGTGTCCGTTCTGCTCACAGAGATAAGAACTCGGCCGTGGCAAGAAGTTCCTGCCTGTCGTAGGAGGCGACTAATGGGTAGGAGTCGACAGGTGAAGAGTGTATGTGTGTGTATGTGTGTGCGTATGTGTGTGCGTGTGTGAGTGTGTCTGTGTCCGTTCGGCCTGCAGAGATAAGAATACGTCTGTGGCAAGAAGGCCCTGCCTGTCTTAAGAGGCGACTAATGGATAGGAGTCGAGAGATGAAGAGTGTATGTGTGTGTGTGTGTGCCTGTGTGCGTGTGTGTGCGTGTGTGAGTGTGTGTGTATGTGTGTGTGTCCGTTTGGCTGCGGAGATAAGAATACGGCCGAGGCAAGAAGGATGTGCCTCTTGTAAGGGGAGACTAATAAGTAGGAGTCGGGAGGTGACGAGTGTATGTGTGTGTGTTAGTTCGGCTTGCAGAAATAAGAACACGACCGAGGCAAAAAGGCCCTGCCTATCGTAAGAGGCGACTAATAGGTAGGAGTCGAGAGGTGAAGAGTGTATGTGTGTTTGCGTGTGTGCGTGTGTGTGTGCGTGTGTGAGTATTTGTGTGTGTCCGTTAGGCTTGCAGAGATAAGAACACGGCCGAGGCAAGAAGGCCATGCTTGCTGTAAGGAGCGACTAATGGATAGGAGTCGAGAGATGAAGAGTGTACTTGTGTATGTGCGTGTGTTCGTTTGTGTGTACGTGTGTATGTGTTTGTGCGTGTGTAAGTGTGTGTGTGTGTGTATGGGTGTATGTGTCCGTTCGGCTTGCATAGATAAGAATACGGCCGTGGCAAGAAGGCCATGCTTGCTGTAAGGAGCGACTAATTGGTAGGAGTCGAGAAATAAAAAATGTGTATGTGTGTGTGTGTTTGTTCCCTTGTGTGTGCGTGTGTAAGTGTGTGTGTGTATGTATGTGTGTGTCCGTTCGGCTCACAGAGATAAGAACTCGGCCGTGGCAAGAAGTTCCTGCCCGTCGTAAGATGCGAATAATGGGTAGGAGTCGAGAGGTGAAGAGTGTATGTGTGTGCGTGTCCGTCTGCGTGTGTGCGTGTGTGTCTGCGTGTGAGCGTGCGTGTGTTTGTGAGTGTGTGTGTATGTCCATTCGGCTCGCAGAAATAAGAACATGGCTGTAGCAAGAAGGCCCTGCCTGTTGTAAGGGGCGACTAATAGGTAGGAGTCGAGAGGTGAAGAGTTTATGTGTGTGTGCGTGTGTGCGTGTGTGTGCGCGTGTGTGAGTATGTGTGTGTCCGTTCGGCTTGCAGAGATAAGAATACGTCCGTGGCAAGAAGTCTCTGAATGTCGTAAGAGGCGACTAATGGGTAGGAGTCGAGAGGTTAAGAGTGTATGTGTGTGCGTGTGTGTGTGCGTGTGTGAGTAGGTGTGTGTCCGTTCGGCTTGCAGAGATAAAAACACGGCCGAGGCAAGAAGGCCCTGCCTGTCCTAAGAGGCGACTAATAGGTAGGAGTGGAGAGGTGGAGAGTGTGTGCGTGTGCGTGTGCGTGTGCGTGTGTGCGTGTGTGTGTCTGCGTGTGTGTGTGAGTGTGTCCGTTCGGCTTGCAGAGATAAGAATACGTCCGTGGCAAGAAGTCCTAAGAGGCGACTAATGGATAGGAGTCGAGAGGTGGAGAGTGTGTGCGTGTGCGTGTGCGTGTGCGTGTGTGTGTGTGCGTGTGTGCCTGTGTGCGTGGAAGTGTGTGTGTGTGTGCGGTAGGCTCGCAGAGATAAGAACACGGCCGTGGCAAGAAGGCCCTGCCTGTCGTAAGAGGCGACTAATGGGTAGGAGCCGAGAGGTGAAGAATGTATGTGTGTGTGTGCCTGTGTGCGTGAGTGTGCGTGTGTGAGTGTGTGTGTATGTGTGTATGTCCGTTTGGCTTGCAGAGATAAGAATACGGCCGAGGCAAGAAGGCCCTGCCTATCGTAAGAGGCGACTAATTGGTAGGAGTCGAGAGGTGAAGAGTGTACGTGTGTGTGCGTGTGTGCGTGTGTGTGTGCGTGTGTAAGTATGTGTGTATGTCCGTTCGGCTTGCAGAGATAAGAATACGTCCGTGGCAAAAAGTCCCTAAATGTCGTAAGAGGCGACTAATGGATAGGAGCCGAGAGGTGAAGAATGTATGTGTGTGTGTGTGTGTGCCTGTGTGCGTGAGTGTGCGTGTGTGAGTGTGTGTGTATGTGTGTATGTCCGTTTGGCTTGCAGAGATAAGAACACGGCCGAGGCAAGAAGGCCCTGCCTGTCCTAAGAGGCGACTAATAGGTAGGAGTGGAGAGGTGGAGAGTGTGTGCGTGTGCGTGTGCGTGTGCGTGTTTGTGTGTGCGTGTGTGCCTGTGTGCGTGTAAGTGTGTGTGTGTGTGCGGTCGGCTCGCAGAGATAAGAACACGGCCGTGGCAAGAAGGCCCTGCCAGTCGTAAGAGGCGACTAATGGGTAGGAGCCGAGGGGTGAAGAATGTATGTGTGTGTGTGTGATCGTTTGTGTGTGCGTGTGTAAGTGTGTGTGTGTATGTATGTGTGTGTCCGTTCGGCTCGCAGAGATTAGAATACGGCCGAGGCAAGAAGGACATGCCTATCGTAAGAGGCGACTAATTGGTAGGAGTCGAGAGGTGAAAAGTGTACGTGTGTGTGCGTGTGTGCGTGTGTGTGTGCGTGTGTAAGTATGTGTGTGTGTCCGTTCGGCTTGCAGAGATAAGAACACGGCCGAGGCAAGAAGGCCCTGCCTGTCGTAGGAGGCGACTAATAGGTAGGAGTCGAGAGGTGGAAAGTGTGTGCGTGTGCGTGTGCGTGTGCGTGTGTGTATCTTCGTGTGAACGTGCGTGTGTGTGTGAGTGTGTGTGTATGTCCGTTCGGCTCGCAGAGATAAGAACATGGCTGTGGCAAGAAGGCCCTGCCTGTTGTAAGGGGCGACTAATAGGTAGGAGTCGAGAGGTGAAGAGTGCATGTGTGTGTGCGTGTGTGTGTGCGTGTGTAAGTATGTATCTGTGTCGGTTCGGCTTGCAGAGATAAGAACACGGCCGAGGCAAGAAGGCGCTGCCTGTCGTAAGAGGCGACTAATAGGTAGGAGTCGAGAGGTGGAGAGTGTGTGCGTGTGCGTGTGCGTGTGCGTGTGTACGTGTGTGTGTCTGCGTGAGAGCGTGCGTGTGTGTGTGAGTGTGTGTGTATGTCCGTTCGGCTCGCAGAGATAAGAATACGTCCGTGGCAAGAAGTCCCTGAATGTCGTAAGAGGCGACTAAAGGGTAGGAGTCGAGAGGTTAAGAGTGTATGTGTGTGTGTGTGTGAGTGTGTGTGTGTCCGTTCGGCCTGCAGAGATAAGATTACGTCCGTGGCAAGAAGGCCCTGCCTGTCTTAAGAGGCGACTAATGGATAGGAGTCGAGAGGTGGAGAGTGTGTGCGTGTGCGTGTGCGTGTGCGTGTGCGTGTGCGTTTGCGTGTGCGTGTATGCGTGTGTGCCTGTGTGCGTGAAAATGTGTGTGTAAGTGTGTGTGAGTGTGTGTGTGTGTGGGGTCGGCTCGTAGAGATAAGAACACGGCCGTGGCAAGAAGGCCCTGCCTGTCGTAAGAGGCGACTAATGGGTAGGAGTCGACAGGTGAAGAGTGTATGTGTGTGTATGTGTGTGCGTGTGTGTGTGCGTGTGTGTGCGTGTGTGAGTGTGTGTGTATGTGTGTGTGTCCGTTTGGCTGCGGAGATAAGAATACGGCCGAGGCAAGAAGGATGTGCCTCTTGTAAGGGGCGACTAATAAGTAGGAGTCGGGAGGTGACGAGTGTATGTGTGTGTGTGTGCGTGTGTGCGTGTGTGTGTGCGTGTGTGAGTATGTGTGTGTGTTAGTTCGGCTTGCAGAAATAAGAACACGACCGAGGCAAAAAGGCCCTGCCTATCGTAAGAGGCGACTAATAGGTAGGAGTCGAGAGGTGAAGAGTGTATGTGTGTTTGCGTGTGTGCGTGTGTGTGTGCGTGTGTGAGTATTTGTGTGTGTCCGTTAGGCTTGCAGAGATAAGAACACGGCCGAGGCAAGAAGGCCATGCTTGCTGTAAGGAGCGACTAATGGATAGGAGTCGAGAGATGAAGAGTGTACTTGTGTATGTGCGTGTGTTCGTTTGTGTGTACGTGTGTATGTGTTTGTGCGTGTGTATGGGTGTGTGTGTCCGTTCGGCTTGCATAGATAAGAATACGGCCGTGGCAAGAAGGCCATGCTTGCTGTAAGGAGCGACTAATTGGTAGGAGTCGAGAAATAAAAAATGTGTATGTGTGTGTGTGTTTGTTCCCTTGTGTGTGCGTGTGTAAGTGTGTGTGTGTATGTATGTGTGTGTCCGTTCGGCTCACAGAGATAAGAACTCGGCCGTGGCAAGAAGTTCCTGCCCGTCGTAAGATGCGAATAATGGGTAGGAGTCGAGAGGTGAAGAGTGTATGTGTGTGCGTGTCCGTCTGCGTGTGTGCGTGTGTGTCTGCGTGTGAGCGTGCGTGTGTTTGTGAGTGTGTGTGTATGTCCGTTCGGCTCGCAGAGATAAGAACATGGCTGTAGCAAGAAGGCCCTGCCTGTTGTAAGGGGCGACTAATAGGTAGGAGTCGAGAGGTGAAGAGTTTATGTGTGTGTGCGTGTGTGCGTGTGTGTGCGCGTGTGTGAGTATGTGTGTGTGTCCGTTCGGCTTGCAGAGATAAGAATACGTCCGTGGCAAGAAGTCTCTGAATGTCGTAAGAGGCGACTAATGGGTAGGAGTCGAGAGGTTAAGAGTGTATGTGTGTGCGTGTGTGTGTGCGTGTGTGAGTAGGTGTGTGTCCGTTCGGCTTGCAGAGATAAAAACACGGCCGAGGCAAGAAGGCCCTGCCTGTCCTAAGAGGCGACTAATAGGTAGGAGTGGAGAGGTGGAGAGTGTGTGCGTGTGCGTGTGCGTGTGCGTGTGTGCGTGTGTGTGTCTGCGTGTGTGTGTGAGTGTGTCCGTTCGGCTTGCAGAGATAAGAATACGTCCGTGGCAAGAAGTCCTAAGAGGCGACTAATGGATAGGAGTCGAGAGGTGGAGAGTGTGTGCGTGTGCGTGTGCGTGTGCGTGTGTGTGTGTGCGTGTGTGCCTGTGTGCGTGGAAGTGTGTGTGTGTGTGCGGTAGGCTCGCAGAGATAAGAACACGGCCGTGGCAAGAAGGCCCTGCCTGTCGTAAGAGGCGACTAATGGGTAGGAGCCGAGAGGTAAAGAATGTATGTGTGTGTGTGCCTGTGTGCGTGAGTGTGCGTGTGTGAGTGTGTGTGTATGTGTGTATGTCCGTTTGGCTTGCAGAGATAAGAATACGGCCGAGGCAAGAAGGCCCTGCCTATCGTAAGAGGCGACTAATTGGTAGGAGTCGAGAGGTGAAGAGTATACGTGTGTGTGCGTGTGTGCGTGTGTGTGTGCGTGTGTAAGTATGTGTGTATGTTCGGCTCACAGAGATAAGAACTCGGCCGTGGCAAGAAGTTCCTGCCTGTCGTAGGAGGCGACTAATGGGTAGGAGTCGACAGGTGAAGAGTGTATGTGTGTGTATGTGTGTGCGTGTGTGTGTGCGTGTGTGAGTATGTGTGTGTGTTAGTTCGGCTTGCAGAAATAAGAACACGACCGAGGCAAGAAGGCCCTGCCTATCGTAAGAGGCGACTAATAGGTAGGAGTCGAGAGGTGAAGAGTGTATGTGTGTGTGTGCGTGTGTGCGTCTGTTTGTGCGTGTGTGAGTATGTGTGTGTGTGTCCGTTCGGCTTGCAGAGATAAGAACACGGCCGTGGCAAGAAGGCCCTGCCTTCCGTAAGAGGCGACTAATGGGTAGGAGTCGAGAGGTGAAGAGTGTATTTGTGTGTGTGTGTGTGTGTGTGCGTGCGTGTGTGTGTCAGTGTGTGTGTCCGTTCTGCTCACAGAGATAAGAACTCGGCCGTGGCAAGAAGTTCCTGCCTGTCGTAGGAGGCGACTAATGGGTAGGAGTCGACAGGTGAAGAGTGTATGTGTGTGTATGTGTGTGCGTATGTGTGTGCGTGTGTGAGTATGTGTGTGTGTTAGTTCGGCTTGCAGAAATAAGAACACGACCGAGGCAAGAAGGCCCTGCCTATCGTAAGAGGCGACTAATAGGTAGGAGTCGAGAGGTGAAGAGTGTATGTGTGTGTGCGTGTATGAGTGTGTGTGTGCGTGTGTGAGTATGTGTGTGTGTCCGTTCGGCTTGCAGAGATAAGAACACGGCCGAGGCAAGAAGGCCCTGCCTGTCGTAAGAGGCGACTAATAGGTAGGAGTCGAGAGGTGGAGAGTGTGTGAGTGTGCGTGTGGGTGTGCGTGTGTGCGTGTGTGTGTCTGCGTGTGAGCGTGCGTGTGTGTGTGAGTTGGTGTGTGTCCCTTCGGCCCGCAGAGATAAGAATACGTCAGTGGCAAGAAGGCCCTGCCTGTCTTAAGAGGCGACTAATGGATAGGAGTCGAGAGGTGAAGAGTGTGTGCGTGTGCGTGTGCGTCTGCATGTGTGCGTGTGTGCCTGTGTGCGTGTAAGTGTGTGTGTATGTGTGTGTGTGAGTGTGTGTGTGTGCGGTCGGCTCGCAGAGATAAGAACACGGCCGTGGCAAGAAGGCCCTGCCTGTCGTAAGAGGCGACTAATGGGTAGGAGTCGAGAGGTGAAGAGTGTATGTGTGTGTGTGTGCCTGTGTGCGTGTGTGTGCGTGTATGAGTATGTGTGTGTGTTAGTTCGGCTTGCAGAAATAAGAACACGACCGAGGCAAGAAGGCCCTGCCTATCGTAAGAGGCGACTAATAGGTAGGAGTCGAGAGGTGAAGAGTGTATGTGTGTGTGTGCGTGTGTGCGTGTGTGTGTGCGTGTGTGAGTATGTGTGTGTGTCCGTTCGGCTTGCAGAGATAAAAACACGGCCGAGGCAAGAAGGCCATGCTTGCTGTAAGGAGCGACTAATGGATAGGAGTCGAGAGATGAAGAATGTACTTGTGTGTGTGCGTGTGTTCGTTTGTGTGTACGTGTGTATGTGTTTGTGCGTGTGTAAGTGTGTGTGTGTGTATGGGTGTGTGTGTCCGTTCGGCTTGCATAGATCAGAATACGGCCGTGGCAAGAAGGCCATGCTTGCTGTAAGGAGCGACTAATTGGTAGGAGTCGAGAGATAAAAAATGTGTATGTGTGTGTGTGTTTGTTCCCTTGTGTGTGCGTGTGTAAGTGTGTGTGTATGTATGTGTGTGTCCGTTCGGCTCACAGAGATAAGAACTCGGCCGTGGCAAGAAGTTCCTGCCTGTCGTAGGAGGCGACTAATGGGTAGGAGTCGACAGGTGAAGAGTGTATGTGTGTGTGTATGTGTGTGCGTATGTGTGTGCGTGTGTGAATATGTGTGTGTGTTAGTTCGGCTTGCAGAAATAAGAACACGACCGAGGCAAGAAGGCCCTGCCTATCGTAAGAGGCGACTAATGGGTAGGAGTCGAGAGGTGAAGAATGTATGTGTGTGTGTGTGTGTGTGTGTGCCTGTGTGCGTGTGTGTGTGTGTGTGCGTGTGTGAGTATGTGTGTGTGTCCGTTCGGCTTGCAGAGATAAGAACACGGCCGTGGCAAGAAGGCCCTGCCTTTCGTAAGAGGCGACTAATGGGTAGGAGTCGAGAGATGGAGAGTGTGTGCGTGTGCGTGTGCGTGTGCGTGTGTGTGTGTGCGTGTGTGCCTGTGTGCGTGTAAGTGTGTGTGTGTGTGCGGTAGGCTCGCAGAGATAAGAACACGGCCGTGGCAAGAAGGCCCTGCCTGTCGTAAGAGGCGACTAATGGGTAGGAGCCGAGAGGTGAAGAGTGTATGTGTGTGTGTGTGTGTGCCTGTGTGCGTGTGTGTGTGTGTGTGCGTGTGTGAGTATGTATGTGTGTCCGTTCGGCTTGCAGAGATAAGAACACGGCCGTGGCAAGAAGGCCCTGCCTTTCGTAAGAGGCGACTAATGGGTAGGAGTCGAGAGGTGAAGAGTGTATTTGTGTGTGTGTGTGTGTGTGTGTGCGTGCGTGTGTGTGTCAGTGTGTGTGTCCGTTCGGCTCACAGAGATAAGAACTCGGCCGTGGCAAGAAGTTCCTGCCTGTCGTAGGAGGCGACTAATGGGTAGGAGTCGACAGGTGAAGAGTGTATGTGTGTGTGCGTGTGTGCGTGTGTGTGCGCGTGTGTGGGTATGTGTGTGTGTCCGTTTGGCTTGCAGAGATAAGAATACGTCCGTGGCAAGAAGTCCCTGAATATCGTAAGATGTGGCGTACAAAACCGAATCTATATAAAAAAAATTATAAAATGTACCAAATATAAATCAGACGTACACCCGGAAAGAAAAGTACTATACGGTGACAGTCTGGGAATGGCTCGCGGCTAGACAAAACAGTGGAGATGGTCGTGCGGTCCACAAAACAAAAAAAAATCCGAAGTTATATCAGGGGCGCCAGGTAAATTGGCCCACAGCCTTCCCTACGTTACTATTCAATAAACCACCAACTTACCAATAGGTTTACTACTAAAATACTAAGTAACAGTATACAACCTGAATAAATAAAAAAAAATAAATGAAATTGTCAGATTAGAATTTAGTCAATTTTAATAAATAGATTCCCAAAATAGTTGAAAATAAATACATACATACTACATATTACAATATTATTTAACTTTACCATAGGCTTAATAAAAAAATAATATAAAAATGCGGCTTCTACTTGCCTAACAAAAATTCATAAGTTATTTCTATTTAACAGAACAAAATGAAAGGTAAGACGTATCAAAAGTACCGGACGCTAAGGGGTGTGCGGTTCAATACCAACCAAAAAAAATAATTAACGCAAATAGGACACCACGTGAGCTCAAGTGCGTGCGCAGAAAATAATATAAAAAAAATAAATCTCAAATATATAACCCCCCCTTAGACGCAGTTTACAAAATTAAAATAGGTATGTGTAAATATTGAATTAATAAAATAAACCGCAAATTATCTTTAAAAAAAATCTGTAAAGTATTTGTAAATATGAAAATAAAAACTAACAGCAAATAATCTTTAAAAAAAACTATTGTATTCCGCAAACCAAATTAGACGGCGCTTAAATCTTCCGTTGAAAATTAATTATCGATCCATACCTCGAATTTTCATATACTTCACCGCGTGGAATTCCAGTTATAGTTCAGCGTGTCTTCAATCCAAAATCCCATACGCTTGTCGCTGTACATAGACTTGTGTGACAATGTTGAAAAGTTAAAAATTACAGCCAGACGGAAAAATACGAAGAAGAAGAAGCAGAAAAAAACAAACAAACCAACCAACCCTGAAGCAAGAAAACATTAATTACCATCTGTGTCTAAAATAATTATTTGGAAATAAATATATTGATTTTAACACTTTGTTTATCTGCCTTTTGGCGATAATGGAGCAATACAAAAAAAAACTTGTCTCCGAACTTGAATGTATGAAAACTGATAAAAATGTGAATAGCTTTTTAGAGATGGGATAAAAAAATAACTACAACTTTTTAATTAATTAAAAACGAAATGTTCTAACACTCACCCTTCTTAGCCAGATTAGGGGTTTGAAATATCCCAAATTGGACCGAAGCGTAGCCGGCTATTTGGACTCGTGATTAAGGCTAATTTCTTGATCTAAATACGACTCCCGGTATTCACGTGTACTGTAGATCCGCTTTTTTTAGCGAAATTGTGGATATTCCAAAAAAACCCTTCCACGAAGGCAGCAAATCCCCTTGAATATCCACACGGTTCGGACTAGTCCAGATCCCACATGGAACAGCAGCAAAAGCAAAAAAACAAAATGCCGTTTTTAATCTAGCCCAACCTTTCAGTAACACCGTCAAATCTGGAATCACTTTCTTTCCGTCGTCTTTCCGAACACTTGACAACTTGACACACGGAGGTCACCGAATAATACCGAGATTCAAAAATTTCAATTTTATGATCCCAATTCTTCCAAGATAACTCTAGAAAGAACGATCTAAATTAGTTTCTTCACAAAAAAGAGGACGTGTTCCCTTAACTTCAGCACAATTTGCCAGACATTACCCCTATTTAAAAATTACTAATTTTATTTTCGCCACCTTGCTTATAATATATTATAGGCAACCGCTCTTACACGTCCTGAATTATTTAAATTTTGATAAAATAGAGGTGGGACTTTCTACTTTAAATTTGGAACGTAACAACACCTCCCTTTCCCAGAGGAAAATTTACGAGGAAAAACTAGACGAAGAAAATTTTCCCTCGCGCTAGCGACGCACTACCTAAACTCCGAGCGAAGTCCACAACACAATCATCATCCACACCGTCTTCACCGTGCGCAAGTACTTGGACAACGAAAGACATACCAATCTCAAACCACACGCACAAAGCAACAACTTACTTACAACACTTACTCCACTTCCACACAACAGTCATCTCTCATCGTATGAGATCAAGTAGAATAGTTTCAAATTCCAACGTCAATCTGACAACACTGATTAGGTCGGTTACTGGATGTTGCCCTTATTCGCGACCTCCCAGCTCTGGGGCATCGCTAGTACTTCACTATACCTCGCATAACATGAGTCCATAAGAAACTCTCCACCATTCCACTCTTACTGATACTGCGAGGAACATCTACCGAAACAGTAGTGTAATTCCAATTGTTCATTAAAATAAAAATGAGATAGGTCTTTCAGAATTTAAATCCGTATACAACGAAATTTAGTGAATCATCCAAAACTAAGCTATTATCCAACAAGATTCACCAAAACATAATTATGTGGCTTCGAAAAAATCCCAATTAAATAGAATGGCTTACTAACATCAAAACAAATCCCAACGCCATATCATCGAAGACAACATATTTCTGACCAAACCTAAGTGACATTCAATTCCATAAATCAAAAGAAATTAAGGCTACCGCAACCCTACGACTTCGTATTGGCTACCTAACACAAAAAAAAACGAATCGGTTGACCATCCAAATACATCCTAAGAACAGATCATAGCCAACACTCAGTCATCCTTCACGGACACAACAAAAAAAATAAATACAACCAATTTCAAAAGACTAACTAAATTTACTTAGACTAGACAAAACTTTTGCTAGTCCGTTCTACTCCGACCTAAATCCTATCGGGATCACCAGTCGGGTTACTAATCCTTAAATCCTTAATATTCCAAATACCTTGATCCTTGCCATTTTCATCCTCTAAACTATATGTCCAGGGGGAAACTTTCTTCTTCACGAAGTAGGGTCCTATCCATCTAGGAGCTAACTTTTTCGTGAAATATTTAGCGGCATCTGACAACACAAAATTTCTCCGCCATACTGACTGATGGGGCTGAAATTCCTCTGGACGTCTCCGTAGATTATAGGTCTTCTCACACTTAGCCGAAGCTTTATCTAAACGTTTTCTAACATCAACAAATAATTCCTGGAGTCCACGCGATCGATTATATCCCATTTTAGCTACTTCGTCCTCCGGGTCTCCGAGTTTGTCCTTTCGGGAAAAATCTCGTCCATCCACTACCATCTTCCGACCGAAATTTATGAAGTAGGGATCTTGACCAGTCGACTCGTGGTATGCAGTGCGCGTAGCACATGCTAGTTTGGCCAAATTTTCATCCCACTTCCTATGGTTGTCAGCTATATAAGTTGCCATCATTGTTTTAAGGGTTCGGTTATAGCGTTCAGATGGATTGCACTGTGGATGATACAACGCATTATAACGAACTGAGACACCATAGGTTTCCATCATTTTCTTGAAAATACCCGAAGTATACTGGACACCATTATCACATAGTAACAGACGTGGAACTCCAAATACGAGAAAAACTTCTTCTTCTATTTTCTTAACGACATGCACGGCTTTTGAGGATCGCAACGGAAATACCAAAGAAAATTTACTAAACACATCCATTACCACTAAGATAAACTTATAGCCTTGAGTTGATCTTGGGAAAGGTCCCATAAGATCGGTTGCTACTATCTCCCATGGTTGAGTAGCTTTAGGTTGAGGAGTCATAAAGCCTTTGGGCTTACCTTGTTCCACCTTATGCATGGCACACAGTGAGCAACGTCCAACGTAACGAGATACATCACTCCGCAGTTTCGGCCAAAAATACTTCTCGTTAATACGCTTATAAGTTTTCAGGATCCCCATATGACCTGCTAAAGGACTATCATGACACAACTTCAGCACTTCCAATCGTTGACCCTTAGGAACGACTTCCTTCCAATTGTCCACTTCCTCGACCAAAAATCCATGACTGGGACGGATGTATTTATAAAGTTTGCCACCAGACATTCTCCACTGAGGATACTTCAAGGGATTAGACTCGATTTTTCTACAAAGTTTATCATACCAACTATCACCACTAGGAAGCGGTACAACCTCTTCAACCATATCAAGCACGGGAACTGACCGAGATAACAAATCGGGGACAACATGTTCTTTTCCTTTCCGATGCACAATCTTAAAGTCATATTGTTGCAATCTTACCGCCCATCGAGCTAATCTTCCAGTAGGATCCTTCAAATTTTGAAGCCATACGAGGGATGCGTGATCAGTCACGACCGTAAACGGAACACCCTCCAAATAAGGACGCAGTTTTTCGACTGCCCATAACACAGCTAAACATTCCCGTTCCGTCGTGGAAAAATTCCTTTCTTGACGCGTTAGTGATCTGCTCAGGAAACTAATTACTTCGTCACCATCCGGGCCTGGCTGCAATAACACGGCGCCCACTCCATATCCTGAGGCATCACATTGGACAACAAAAGGCAAATTGTAGTCAGGACAATTAAGTATCGGAGCAGAAACTAGACATTCTTTTATTTTCTGAAAAGATTCTTCACAACTCGGGGTCCAATTGAATTTTCTTCCTTTCTTCAATATCGCTGTAATTGGAGCTAGTAGTGTCGCAAAGGAAGGAATAAATCTTCGATACCAGGAAAATGTGCCTATGATGCTACGAACTTCCTTGACGGATGTGGGTGTTGGGATACGTAGCATAGCCTTGACCTTATCACCATCAACATGTAGTCCATTCCTATCAACCACATGACCCAAATACTTTAGTTCCGGTCTACAAAATTGACATTTATCCCAGCTAACGGTTAACTTAGCTTCTCTCAAGCGTCTAAAGACTTCCTCTAAGATCCTTACATGTTCTTCAATAGACTTTGTCACGATGACCACGTCATCCAAGTAAGTAAAAACATAGGGTTCCAACTCCGGACCGAGGACACGATCTATCAACCTCTGCCATGTAGCCGGGGCATTATGTAATCCAAAAGGCATTCTGCAAAACTGAAAAAGACCTCGACCAGGAACCGTAAAAGCAGTATAAGGCCTGGAAGCCTTAGCAACAGGTACCTGCCAATACGCCGACTTAATGTCTATGGTGGAAAGATAATGCGCGTTCTTCAATTTATTTAAAATATTAGAGATGTACGGTAATGGGTAGCCATCCCTCTCTGTTGCGGCATTAAGCTTTCGATAGTCTACGCAGAACCTCCATTTTGGTTCTTCACCTTCTGGAACCTTTTTCTTCACCAAGAGAATCGGGGACGACCAAGCACTATTCGATCGCTCCACTACTCCTTTCGCCAACATATCTTCTAGCTCTTTATCAATATGGCTTTGGATTACTGGGGATACAGGATAGTAACGTTGTTTTATGGGTGCAGATTTACAAACAATCACATGCTCAGTGACATCAGTACAACCAAGAGAAGTGCCCATTAGTTCACGACTTCTATTAATAACTTCCTCCAATTGCGACTTCTCTGCATCGGTCAAAATAGTTTGACCTCGGAGATGATCCACTGAACCTACCATTGCTGGAGCGTCCGAAAAATACCATTCGTTATGCCTCAAATCTGGAACGATACCCATAACACGCCAAAAATCAGATCCTAAAATCAGAATGTGCGGTACGTCCAAAATAACTAATACTGGCAAGACACGCAAGCGATCCCTAACCATGAAAGGTACTAAACATTCCCCCAACGATTCACACATCTGACCATTCGCCACTCTACAAACGGTCTTCTTCGAAGTATCCAACTCTAAACCCAAGTTTTGTAAAAATTTCCAACCAGTTCTTCCTACAATGGTCTTTGAAGCACCAGAATCCAATAATCCCAAAATTTCCTTTCCTAAGACTTTAACTTTCAAATATGGACGTTCATCTCCTTCGGAATGATGTAAAATAAAGTCTAAAATAGGACGTAGGTTGGTCGAGTCAACGTCGGCAACACCTCTTCGACCAGTTAGGTGCGCTTCCTTCCGTTTCCCGAATTACACGAAGGACAAGTTCTGACTGTAAACCCTTCTTTCTTACACTTAAGACAGTGAACAGCCTCCTTCTTCATTAGACACCCTACTGCCTTATGGCCTGACTGATTACAACGATAACAGATTAAAGTCCTAAACTTTCCTCTAGCGGACTCCGATTCGGATGAAACAACAGGACCCTCACTAACACTACTACAACTTTCAGCATCCACACTGATATAAGCTAGGTCCTTTTCCAAAGTATTCATTTTCCTACTATTCGGTTCAACATAGTTCCTAATACAATCACGTCTTTCCTCCATACTGCGACATAGAACACGAAGTTCCTCCAAGGTAGCTGGCAAAGGATCACGTAATCTATCTTGATAGAACGGATGCAAATTCCTAATAACTATAGACAATTTAACTTCCTCTGGAACATGACAACGCAAGCGATTAAAGTAACTATTCATTATTGCCAAGTAAACTCCAATAGTCTCAGACGAATGCTGAGTTCTCCTCCGAAGCTCTTCAAAAAGCGCTTCCCCATGGTGAGCTGACAGGTACTCCCTACGAAACTCTTCAACTAATTCAGCCCAACTCCCTACACGTAGACGAACATCTTTATAAAACTGATAGGCTTTATCCGAAAATAAATCTATACCTGATTCCAAAAGTATACTATCTGGTACATGACGAGCGAGACTCAATTCATTCACCATCTCAAAAAATGCAGAAATAGACATACCCCTAGCAGAACCTGAAAACTTTTCTATTCCCCATTTATGAGGAAGTATCATCCCAGAAGAAAAACTAGAGACAGACCCTGAAAAAACATTATTACCAGCTTGTGACATCGCTCCAGGAGAAGAAGCATGAACTTGTCCTACCCCTGCCTGAAAAGACTGATTTAAAACCGAAATCACATCGAGCGCTACTGGTACCGAACCAGATCCGATTGGATGCTGCTTATCATGTAAATCCTGTGACAACTTCAAAATCTCAGCAAGAAAGTCTGACTTAACAACCTGGGCTGCGTCTGCATCATCACCTGTTGGCATTACCATAAGATCAATTCTCCCCAAGACATGGTTAATCTGTGTCCGCAATCTCAAGGACTCAGCACAAGTAGGAGTTCCGGCAAACTTTCCAACAGCCGTATTCAGCTCCGCAAGTTTAGTCTCGATTGCAGTTTTATCCTGTGAAAAGGTGAATGGGTGCTCAGGATATCTAAAGCTTTCATTTGCTGCCTCACGACTAAGTGCATCAGACAGACTAGACCTCATAGACTCAACAGTGCCAGTAGACACTCCACGAATTTTGAGTTCATATTCCAGTTCCTCTTTCCTTAAGTAGTTGGGTACAAGTTTTCGCACCATCTTGCCAAAGTTCAAAATTTAAAAAAAAATGTATCAACCGAAAGGAGCAAATATTCAAACAAAATCAAGATATAAGTAAAAATATTAACACACAGGTACAGTTTACTTTATTAATGGGAGCAAACCAAAAGCAAAATAAAAGTAATAGTCGCTTTATTCAATCTATAAAATTTCACAAAAGATTTTCAAAATTTCATTGTTTCAGAACAAATTACAAGTCACAACATAATCTCAAAAAAAGATTTTACATTCCCTAACATAACTAAGTTAAACCACAATGTAGAATTTCGAAGTCCAACTTCTCAAAAAAATAAATTTGAACTCCAACTGAAATAGAAATATTTCAAAGTCCTAATATATCCATAATTCTTCTAAGTTCCACAACACCACTTCAAAGTATCTTCTTTTAAGTTCCATTTTTGGCTTCTTCCAACTTCACGTCACACAAAAAAAAACTAGTAAGCACTTCTTGGCATACACTTCCACTAAACACGAAGTTCTAAGACTACTACTAAGTGCAAAACCAGTGGTAAAGTAAATAAATCAAAGTTAGTCAATTAAAGCCCAAACACGTTAGGTTAACTAATTAAAAGGAATCTACACAAGGGGTTGACGAAAAAAGGTTAATTAATTAAGGGCCCCACGTTGGGCGCCAAAATATGTGGCGTACAAAACCGAATCTATATAAAAAAAATTATAAAATGTACCAAATATAAATCAGACGTACACCCGGAAAGAAAAGTACTATACGGTGACAGTCTGGGAATGGCTCGCGGCTAGACAAAACAGTGGAGATGGTCGTGCGGTCCACAAAACAAAAAAAAATCCGAAGTTATATCAGGGGCGCCAGGTAAATTGGCCCACAGCCTTCCCTACGTTACTATTCAATAAACCACCAACTTACCAATAGGTTTACTACTAAAATACTAAGTAACAGTATACAACCTGAATAAATAAAAAAAAATAAATGAAATTGTCAGATTAGAATTTAGTCAATTTTAATAAATAGATTCCCAAAATAGTTGAAAATAAATACATACATACTACATATTACAATATTATTTAACTTTACCATAGGCTTAATAAAAAAATAATATAAAAATGCGGCTTCTACTTGCCTAACAAAAATTCATAAGTTATTTCTATTTAACAGAACAAAATGAAAGGTAAGACGTATCAAAAGTACCGGACGCTAAGGGGTGTGCGGTTCAATACCAACCAAAAAAAATAATTAACGCAAATAGGACACCACGTGAGCTCAAGTGCGTGCGCAGAAAATAATATAAAAAAAATAAATCTCAAATATATAACCCCCCCTTAGACGCAGTTTACAAAATTAAAATAGGTATGTGTAAATATTGAATTAATAAAATAAACCGCAAATTATCTTTAAAAAAAATCTGTAAAGTATTTGTAAATATGAAAATAAAAACTAACAGCAAATAATCTTTAAAAAAAACTATTGTATTCCGCAAACCAAATTAGACGGCGCTTAAATCTTCCGTTGAAAATTAATTATCGATCCATACCTCGAATTTTCATATACTTCACCGCGTGGAATTCCAGTTATAGTTCAGCGTGTCTTCAATCCAAAATCCCATACGCTTGTCGCTGTACATAGACTTGTGTGACAATGTTGAAAAGTTAAAAATTACAGCCAGACGGAAAAATACGAAGAAGAAGAAGCAGAAAAAAACAAACAAACCAACCAACCCTGAAGCAAGAAAACATTAATTACCATCTGTGTCTAAAATAATTATTTGGAAATAAATATATTGATTTTAACACTTTGTTTATCTGCCTTTTGGCGATAATGGAGCAATACAAAAAAAAACTTGTCTCCGAACTTGAATGTATGAAAACTGATAAAAATGTGAATAGCTTTTTAGAGATGGGATAAAAAAATAACTACAACTTTTTAATTAATTA
This sequence comes from Diabrotica undecimpunctata, assembly GCF_040954645.1. Classification (NCBI taxonomy): domain Eukaryota; kingdom Metazoa; phylum Arthropoda; class Insecta; order Coleoptera; family Chrysomelidae; genus Diabrotica; species Diabrotica undecimpunctata. The sequence continues at coordinate 86,019 of NW_027311975.1, read as the reverse complement.
AAAACGAAATGTTCTAACACTCACCCTTCTTAGCCAGATTAGGGGTTTGAAATATCCCAAATTGGACCGAAGCGTAGCCGGCTATTTGGACTCGTGATTAAGGCTAATTTCTTGATCTAAATACGACTCCCGGTATTCACGTGTACTGTAGATCCGCTTTTTTTAGCGAAATTGTGGATATTCCAAAAAAACCCTTCCACGAAGGCAGCAAATCCCCTTGAATATCCACACGGTTCGGACTAGTCCAGATCCCACATGGAACAGCAGCAAAAGCAAAAAAACAAAATGCCGTTTTTAATCTAGCCCAACCTTTCAGTAACACCGTCAAATCTGGAATCACTTTCTTTCCGTCGTCTTTCCGAACACTTGACAACTTGACACACGGAGGTCACCGAATAATACCGAGATTCAAAAATTTCAATTTTATGATCCCAATTCTTCCAAGATAACTCTAGAAAGAACGATCTAAATTAGTTTCTTCACAAAAAAGAGGACGTGTTCCCTTAACTTCAGCACAATTTGCCAGACATTACCCCTATTTAAAAATTACTAATTTTATTTTCGCCACCTTGCTTATAATATATTATAGGCAACCGCTCTTACACGTCCTGAATTATTTAAATTTTGATAAAATAGAGGTGGGACTTTCTACTTTAAATTTGGAACGTAACAAAGAGGCGACTAATGGGTAGGAGTCGAGAGGTTAAGAGTGTATGTGTGTGTGTGTGTGTGAGTGTGTGTGTGTCCGTTCGGCCCGCAGAGATAAGAATACGTCCGTGGCAAGAAGGCCCTGCCTGTCTTAAGAGGCGACTAATGGATAGGAGTCAAGAGGTGAAGAGTGTATGTGTGTGTGCCTGTGTGCGTGTGTGTGCGTGTATGAGTATGTGTGTGTGTTAGTTCGGCTTGCAGAAATAAGAACACGACCGAGGCAAGAAGGCCCTGCCTATCGTAAGAGGCGACTAATAGGTAGGAGTCGAGAGGTGAAGAGTCTATGTGTGTGTGTGCGTGTGTGCGTGTGTGTGTGCGTGTGTGAGTATGTGTGTGTGTCCGTTCGGCTTGCAGAGATAAGAACACGGCCGAGGCAAGAAGGCCATGCTTGCTGTAAGGAGCGACTAATGGATAGGAGTCGAGAGATGAAGAGTGTACTTGTGTGTGTGCGTGTGTTCGTTTGTGTGTACGTGTGTATGTGTTTGTGCGTGTGTAAGTGTGTGTGTGTGTATGGGTGTGTGTGTCCGTTCGGCTTGCATAGATAAGAATACGGCCGTGGCAAGAAGGCCATGCTTGCTGTAAGGAGCGACTAATTGGTAGGAGTCGAGAAATAAAAAATGTGTATGTGTGTGTGTGTGTTTGTTCCCTTGTGTGTGCGTGTGTAAGTGTGTGTGTGTATGTATGTGTGTGTCCGTTCGGCTCACAGAGATAAGAACTCGGCCGTGGCAAGAAGTTCCTGCCCGTCGTAAGATGCGAATAATGGGTAGGAGTCGAGAGGTGAAGAGTGTATGTGTGTGCGTGTCCGTCTGCGTGTGTGCGTGTGTGTCTGCGTGTGAGCGTGCGTGTGTTTGTGAGTGTGTGTGTATGTCCGTTCGGCTCGCAGAGATAAGAACATGGCTGTAGCAAGAAGGCCCTGCCTGTTGTAAGGGGCGACTAATAGGTAGGAGTCGAGAGGTGAAGAGTTTATGTGTGTGTGCGTGTGTGCGTGTGTGTGCGCGTGTGTGAGTATGTGTGTGTGTCCGTTCGGCTTGCAGAGATAAGAATACGTCCGTGGCAAGAAGTCTCTGAATGTCGTAAGAGGCGACTAATGGGTAGGAGTCGAGAGGTTAAGAGTGTATGTGTGTGCGTGTCTGTGTGCGTGTGTGAGTAGGTGTGTGTCCGTTCGGCTTGCAGAGATAAGAACACGGCCGAGGCAAGAAGGCCCTGCCTGTCCTAAGAGGCGACTAATAGGTAGGAGTGGAGAGGTGGAGAGTGTGTGCGTGTGCGTGTGCGTGTGCGTGTGTGCGTGTGTGTGTCTGCGTGTGTGTGTGAGTGTGTCCGTTCGGCTTGCAGAGATAAGAATACGTCCGTGGCAAGAAGTCCCTGAATGTCGTAAGAGGCGACTAATGGATAGGAGTCGAGAGGTGGAGAGTGTGTGCGTGTGCGTGTGCGTGTGCGTGTGTGTGTGTGCGTGTGTGCCTGTGTACGTGTAAGTGTGTGTGTGCGGTAGGCTCGCAGAGATAAGAACACGGCCGTGGCAAGAAGGCCCTGCCTGTCGTAAGAGGCGACTAATGGGTAGGAGCCGAGAGGTGAAGAATGTATGTGTGTGTGGGTGTGCCTGTGTGCGTGTGTATTTGTGTGTGCGTGTGTGAGTATGTGTGTGTGTCCGTTCGGCTTGCAGAGATAAGAACACGGCCGTGGCAAGAAGGCCCTGCCTTTCGTAAGAGGCGACTAATGGGTAGGAGTCGAGAGGTGAAGAGTGTATTTGTGTGTGGGTGTGTGTGTGTGCGTGCGTGTGTGTGTCAGTGTGTGTGTCCGTTCGGCTCACAGAGATAAGAACTCGGCCGTGGCAAGAAGTTCCTGCCTGTCGTAGGAGGCGACTAATGGGTAGGAGTCGACAGGGTGAAGAGTGTATGTGTGTGTATGTGTGTGCGTGTGCGTGTGCGTGTGTGAGTATGTGTGTGTGTTAGTTCGGCTTGCAGAAATAAGAACACGACCGAGGCAAGAAGGCCCTGCCTATCGTAAGGGGCGACTAATAGGTAGGAGTCGAGAGGTGAAGAGTGTATGTGTGTGTGTGCGTGTGTGCGTGTGTGTGTGCGTATGTGAGTATGTTTGTGTGTCCGTTCGGCTTGCAGAGATAAGAACACGGCCGAGGCAAGAAGGCCCTGCCTGTCGTAAGAGGCGACTAATAGGTAGGAGTCGAGAGGTGAAGAGTGTATGTGTGTGTGGGTGTGCCTGTGTGCGTGTGTATTTGTGTGTGCGTGTGTGAGTATGTGTGTGTGTCCGTTCGGCTTGCAGAGATAAGAACACGGCCGTGGCAAGAAGGCCCTGCCTTTCGTAAGAGGCGACTAATGGGTAGGAGTCGAGAGGTGAAGAGTGTATTTGTGTGTGGGTGTGTGTGTGTGCGTGCGTGTGTGTGTCAGTGTGTGTGTCCGTTCGGCTCACAGAGATAAGAACTCGGCCGTGGCAAGAAGTTCCTGCCTGTCGTAGGAGGCGACTAATGGGTAGGAGTCGACAGGTGAAGAGTGTATGTGTGTGTATGTGTGTGCGTGTGTGTGTGCGTGTGTGAGTATGTGTGTGTGTTAGTTCGGCTTGCAGAAATAAGAACACGACCGAGGCAAGAAGGCCCTGCCTATCGTAAGAGGCGACTAATAGGTAGGAGTCGAGAGGTGAAGAGTGTATGTGTGTATGTGCGTGTGTGCGTCTGTGTGTGCGTGTGTGAGTATGTGTGTGTGTTAGTTCGGCTTGCAGAAATAAGAACACGACCGAGGCAAGAAGGCCCTGCCTATCGTAAGAGGCGACTAATAAGTAGGAGTCGAGAGGTGAAGAGTG